>NW_009615525.1:0-15251 GCF_000690535.1 Cariama cristata
CCCTCCCCCCAAAAAAAAACCAACCCCAAAACCTAATTTGCAGTTTGGAATTTTTTTTTTTTTAATGTTTAAGTAACCAACAACTTCAAGTTACTTCGTAACCACAATACCAGACTTTCCCTCTCTTTTTCTTTGTCCTTAGAGACCTACCCAACAGTTTCCATCTCAGCATCTGATGCTAATGTAATTTATGGGCTGTTTATTTCTCCCCTTCCCTATCATTAATAAAGGAGGATCACTACTTTTATAGTTACAGTTAAAATAAATCAACATGTTAATTGGGATTCAGGTGGGGATCTGCAACAAGCAGGATGGAAAGGAAAAGATCTTTAATTTTAACTGTAGCCTTTTACATCAGGAGTAGGAGTTTACAGCTGGGAGAGCGAGGTCAGGACATGACCATTATTCTTCAGCCTTGTCACATTAAAACACACCCTTCTGCCTCACCTCACTGCAATTCCCCTGCATGCATGCACCAAGGCTCTGCAAGTCCTCTTTTTCTTTTTTCTTCTTTTTTTTAAACATCTCTGCCTTGTCCCATGGCACACTGAGCACTAAGCCCAGCCATGTCTGTATTGCTAACAACCATTTTGTATCTCATTAACACGCAAGTGTGGTTTTCGAGAGCTGATACCAACACCACCACCATCAAGAAACATCTCCACACCCGTTGTAGTTCTACTTCCCTCGTCACTCCCAGCAGTTAATGTGGAAGAGGTTTTGACTAAGTCTTCATAAACAGCATGCTTCTCTTGTCTGTCTTATGGACGTTAGGTTATTTTTTTGTAGCATGTTCCCAGAAGTCCCCAGTTGTATATACACTGAAGGATTTGGGAAGCTGACAGGTTCCCAATTTACGTAGATGTTTTCAGTAGCTTTAAATTGCAACATGAAGAAATGAGCTGCTATTCACTGTCAAAGTGCTCATGGGGCCATTGTAGGATGAGGGTTTTGGAAGCAGATGCCTTTTAGGTTTTGCTTTTAGAAGTGAGATCAAAGAGAAATAGTTACGAAGGAAAAATAGTTGTCAGATGTAGACTCCGCAGCGCCGGAGACATTCGCGGTCAGTCCATGTGTACCAGTCACTTTCAGGGCCCCCCAGAAATATGACGTTACTGGTCGTGAACCCAGTAGTGCCAGAAAATGAGAGCATAGACGGTAGAAATGAAATTTTAACTAGCCAGTTTAGGGAGTCTGGGAGATATTTACACATCAACAACACGTGTCTTCACCAACTTTTTAAAGTACTAGGGAGTTCAGTTTGGCTACGCAAAGCTGGCCTGCTTTGGCTTTCTAAGCTGCGTCTAGATACTGCATTTTCAGAGCGGATCAGAGCCTGCAGTGATGTCCCAAGTGACATCACGACCACATCACACTGATACAAGAACACACTCTGGAGTTAACGGCTTTATTAGCATGGTCTGATCGAGTTGCACTGGCAGAGGGTGGTGGATGCGCGTAAGGGATTGCTGCCCTTCATGAGACTGCTCACTTGTACCCAGTGACTTGACTGTGCGACTCATTCCCATCTTATTCAATGCTTCCCTCCTCCTCCCGTTTGACTACTACATTCCTAAATATAGAGTCACATTTCAAGTATGTTTACACAGAAAGAATATTTGGAAAAAATAATGTAATTGTGATATTAAACTAATTTCAACATGCAGCACTCAAAATGTACAAAATCTGTAGCCTCTATTGAGTTATTCTTTTCCAGAAATTTTTGTCCCAGAACAGAGATAAGAGAACAAATAAGCAAAAAAAGAAAATCTAAACCTGGAAAAAATGGGCCAAAATTTATGCCACTCAGTTTCAGTGAAGTCCTTGTTTCAGTAGTGACAGAGCCAAAGCGATGTTTAATCCAACAAGTCTAAAACATTTGAAACTGATCTCTCTTCTCCAAAGTTTCCTCAAGCTAATCTGAAAAGCTCCTAAACAAGCTAACAGATATCTTCATTTATCATAGTGGTATCATTCATTTTTATCAAAATCTATGTTAATGCACTGAACCTGGTATACCTTCATAGATGAAAATCAGCTTTAGCATTAGAATGGAACAAGTCAACAGAAAGCAAAGATGCCAACTACCAAACCAGGCATTTACATTGTCCTGCGCAAGCAGTGTGTCAAGAAGAGGTTCAGAGAGCTGATAAAAGGTTAAAGTATTCAAAACCAACCCGCCTCTCCCACTCTTTTATGTTAAAATACCAGCTGACGTGAAGGCTGGACATGCAAGAACCAAATCGCATAGCTAGACACCAGCTAACAGCCAGATGCTCCAAAATTTTCTGCACACGCAGAGATGAAATCCAGACAGCAATGGCAGTTTGCATCCGAGCAACTGCTAGTCAGACAACAACAATTTTACACAGCTATCGAGAACCGTAACTTAAAAACAAATTGCCATCAGTCTCTCCAAAGCCTACCCTGTTAAAAGCAAGATAACCACTAACCTCAGCTTAAAGACACTTGTCTCCAGGGCAAACATCTTAAAAAGCGTTTTAGCTAAAAGTTGACACATCCCCCCTCTCACCCCCCCAGACCCCCCCATCACCTGCCCTTTTGGAGCCTACCTGGCCACCGGGTGGGCTTCCAATGGGGTTGGGTAGTTGGCAGAGCCCGGGTCCTGGCAAGCAGAGCTTGTGGTTGGGAGGCATTTACAGCACAGCCTCCACCTGCGAAACAGAAGGTTTATGAGACTCACTTGGTTCTTGATTGCTGACATGATTTGGGTTAGGATTCCTCCCCCAGCCCCCCCATCATAAATAAATATTGTCCACAGAAATCAGGTGCCTATCGCAATAATATGTGAAAAATCGGTATTCCTTTGATGGGAAAAGGATGCATCATTTTCACTGGACCCTTGCTATAGATAAGCTTGTCTCTATTTTGTTTCTTTGTATTGCTGAGCAACAACATAAGAGAAATTAAACTATTTCATGCAGCCCACAAGGTTATTTGCCTAAGGACTGAAAAACAGAGGCAAGAGAGACATACGTTTGGTTTGGGTTTTTTTTAGGAGATTGTCTGATTTTATTCTTGCTAGCAGACTTGCTCTACTATTTTCAGGGCAGCTTAGTGTCAGATAAAGCACACCAAAAACATATTATTTAAAACCTGTCAAAAAGAACTTGGTTATGTCTGTAGTAAGAATTTGACACACTGCTGAATCCTAAAGTTTGCTTCTGCTTCTTGAAGGGAACACAATAGACTGTGCTGTGATGGCACCAGACATCTTCCCTTTTGTATGCTGGGACAGAGTAGGCAGCAGATTAATAATTCAATGCTCATTAGAAAGTACAACATGTAGTAAGCAATCAGATATAATTAGGCAAAAATATATACATGATCACAGAGTGAACAAGATCTATGAATCTATTTGAGGTGAGATATCGTCATAATTTCAGTGGAAGAGTCATGAATAAACAGGAATCCTATAAAACACTCAGCTTAAACACACTTTTTTCCTTTCCTTACCATCATCTATCTGTTAGAATAATTTTTCACTAGGAGCACACTGCAAGTACATCCAACATGTTCAGACTCACTCCAAGTTTCTCTTCTTGCATTAAAATCACTGAGAGAATATGTTTCTCCTCAAGATCCTTATATCAAACCGGTATACCTCGAGGCAAGTATATGACCACATAATTGAAGCAGTAAATTGATGACAATTAGCACATTAGCAGTGAATAGCAGCAAGTGATAGTCTTAATTGACAATGCAGTGGTTAGTAATTGATGTTAATGACTCACAAGAAGAGAATAATGACTAATAACTGCAATTTTTAGCTGTTTTCCCTGCTGGTAAGCCTTGTACAAGGCTGGGGCAGGTGGGGATGTAGGCTGGTCAGAGCGTACAGAATTGCCACCTAACAAACAGGAGGCTGAGGATTTAAGCAAGCATTTTGTGCATTACTGCGAAGCAAATACAGCTTTCTATGGCTTAATAAAATAAATTACAAATTGTTCCGGTGTTCAGCTACTTAAAGAAAGCCGGTAGTTTTTTTACCACTTCCACAGTTCGTAATTCTCAGATGTTTTTGGAAGAGTTGTGCTAGTTCTTTGTAAGGCTGTGAATGCAGTCCCTGAGCAGTGCACATAGCGATTAGGGGTTGTTCTCCCCTCTTCAAAATGTATTAATGCATGAGGGAAAAAGCAGGCATAAAAAACAATACCTATTTAAAACTTTAAAAAGCATTGGCCTATGCTATTTGGACAGATGGTAGATTTTGAGCAGCCTGCCTTATCTGGGGGACCTCCTGTCACTATAAAAAAACTCATGGAAGCTAAGACCTCGATGCCATTTACTGGACTGAATTTTACTCAGGAGAATGGCAGGATTAGGAGATTTATTTTCCTGTTACACAGGAATTTTCCTGTTCATAAAGATGTATTCCCTGCATAAAATACTTATTGTATTGAAGAATAGGAGAATTAATCATACTTCACAGTAAAACATATGGATAACCACGTGGGTAGCAACAATTATCCAAAGATACCTAACATGATGACACTGAGAGATGCCTAATTATAGCTTTGGACTTCCCTTCAGTAAGTGATGTACAACCACATATATGGAATAATCGCCGCCTTAAAGATTGGTGCCGAGACCCAGCACTGTAGATTTTTTTGATACAAAAAATATCTTCTTTACATCAAAGTCAAAATTTTATTTTTAATATTGTACTCCTATGCTATATTTTTAAATCCGTTTTGAGAACTATTAGAAGTCTGTCCATGGCTGGCTTCTGTATGAGTGTTATAATCTTCAAGGTAATCATTTCCATTGGAGTTTGAATGATAAAGGACTCCCATAAATTTTGAAATGAACTCGGTTCTCTTTATATTCCTTCTTGAGTGCTCATTACTTTGATTCAAATTGTGGAGAGTATGTTTCTACAGCCTTGACATACCTTCCCATGGCCAGTCTTTAACATACAGAGCCAGATTCTCAGCCGCAGTAAATTAAAGCAGTGAATCAAAGCTGATGTATTTAGGCTGATTTACACCAGTCAAGGCTCCAGCCTGGTCCTTGGACTGCTGGTGTCTCCTGAGGGAGGGGAACTAACCCCAGGTATCACCCCAGGCAACGCACAGCGCCTTTCCCCAGCATTGCCAATGCATAATGCTTCACCTGAGGCACAGGACCATGAGTACTGTACTGGTCGTATTTTCTTCCCACTATTATGAGAAGAAATTTTTTTGCCCCTTTTTACCACAGTTACAGACATAGAAAAAGATGGAAATTCTTCCTGCTGTAGAGCTGTAGGGATAAATATTCATGTTTTGTGTTTGGTTTTTTTTTTTTTTTTTTTTTTTTTTTTTAATTCTTTTTCTTTCTCCAGAGGGGATCATCCCTGGGGGAATGCTGCACTTCTGCAGTTGAAGAAGAGTCTGGTGGTGACAGGTTTTGCTGCAGCATGTCTTTCTGCTTCAATTTGGAGGAAGAGAGATGAATAATCTATTAAGGAAAAAGAATAGCTAAGGGGTCATTGCCAGTTGCTGAGACATATAGAAAAGCCACCTGAAAATTATTCAGGTGCGCTGTAAGTGAAAACTTTTTTCCTGGCCCGAGGTAGTTTTTGTAGGCAACTTGTGACCATGAAGACCCACAGATTGCTGCATTAATGAAAGAAAGCATTTCATTCCCAAAACGTGAAAAATAACCTGATATTTTGGAAAGTATCTTAACAATGGAAAAGTCAAGGACTGTTTATGTACAGCTATTACTTCCTACAATAGAAACATTTTAAAGAACATTTTAAACATTGCTGTGTTCATACCATGTTATGTAGGTTTTTCAACTTCAGTGCCTAAAGATCGTAACAGCATTTGTCATCAGTAAATGCATTCATTAATTTTTTATTTTGCAAGAAGAGTCATTCATTAAGTAGTATTCATGTTTGTGACCTCTACGTGTGGCATATATTTCCAAGTGCTAGTACATTATTTTCTTAAACCTCCAAAGCATATAAATGTGATATCCATCTCTTCTCTGGAAATTACAAACTACCAGGTGAGAAAGGCTGAAAACACAAGTTAATAAGACCATTCTAGCAATTTTCAGAAAGTGGAAGGCTCCATAGCAGATGCTGGACTTCAGCTCATTGAAGCTAAAGTGAATTCTGGGGACGTTCAGGCACAGATGCAGCTTTTCTCCCACTCAATCAATGCTCAGGTGTACTAAGAGTTGCACAAGAATAACTTCAGCAGAAATCACAGGAACAGTGTTTCCAAAAGACAGTCATCTGTCACATAGAGTGAAGAAAAGGTTGTGTATCACACAGCTATAAAACTGCTGCGTGGCGAAGGAACCTCTCTTTTGTTTGGCTACTGGTACAAACACAAAGATATCTTGAGTTTCTCAAGTCTATCACGTAACATGAGTGACTGAAGCATCTTAAAGAGATACTGTGTCAGGCTTGAAGAGAAACGATCAGAGAAACAAGAAATCTTCTGGTGCTTCTCTGATTTTATTTTGAAATTTTATTCTCAGCAGTGGAGTCCTATTGCAGAGTTGAGAATAGACTTTCTCATAACTACTCTGTCCAGCCACCAGTAATTTTCCCAACCTCCCTAAGGCAGAACTGTAAGAAAAGACAGAAATTTGTTTAGCTAGGAAAAAGAAAATGCAGTATCCCTTTTTTCTTTCCAAGTATATTTTGCAGAGTAATGCCCAGTGCTTTAATACCTGCCCAACAGTGTGGTGGTGGGATCAGCCTGGGTTCACGCACAGGCTGGCTCGGGTGCCTTCACCCCCCTGAGCTGGGCAGGTAGGATGCCTGCTGCCTGGTGTGTCAGAGAAGCAGCACGCCATAACACCACCGGCCTGACGGCAGAGATCATCCATTTGTTTGTTTAATACCATTCCTGAAGTGCAGATCCCCTGTGCAGTGAATTACAGCATCTGGGCAAAGAGTTGGCACTAGACGGTCCATCATTTGCAAATGTTATGCTGAAGACAGTCACGAGTGACGGTGTCAGATTTTCAGTCGGTGTAATTTACTGTCGGTCCATTAGCCTCAAAAAGGCTGTGCAGGTTCAGGCCCTTTGAACGAGTCTCCTGTAAATCTGACGGCTATGTCAGACAGCTCCACCTGAAAGGACAGACCCTTCCTGATGCATTTTGCAGCTATGAATTACTTTCCTCAATGCCCATGACAAATTTTTATTGATGTCAATGTGAGCCAAGGACCTGAAGCAAGTTTCACTTCCGCTACTGATTAAAAGAAAGAGAACGAAGGCAGGAAGGCGAGAGAAAACCAGAGTTCAGTAAAATTTTTAAGTATTAATATTGTCGTGATTTTATTAGTTGTATGTTGAAAATAAACACACCACCATTGAAACATATCTCAGTGGCATCTGAGTGTCCAACTCGTCCTGTTGCATTTTCTTGGAATTATCAATTTACTTTGACCACAAAAACATTTCAAGTAACTTGTAGAAGGTTAAATAAAGACAAGAAATCTTAATTTGCATATTACTTGGATTTATGAAGTTTTATAAATCTATTTTGTGCAAAACTAATTATTAAAATGTTCGCTGAGTAAGAAGCAACACCATACAAGACTTAATTCAAACATTTTTGTTGTGTGCTCTTGTTTTAATTTTCTAACTTCGCTGAATAACTAGAAATCTTTGCAGCTGTAGCAAAGTGCCTCATATATAATGTATAGATCACATCCTCTTGCCATTTTTCACAGGTGCCTGGCTATTATGCGGCTCAGAATTCATTCATAGTGCCTATTAGAGGTCTTTATATGTAACTGACTTCCTTTCTTGAATATTTATAGCTTTTATGAGACATTTATGGGTAGACCCAACAAGAGTTTCTAAGGAAATACTGGGAAATAGTTCTGTATAACATCATTAATATACTGTTCTTTGATGGTAATGGCCACAAATGTCATCTAATTGCTATATTCTTACTTTGTCTAAGCTTTGTATTGATGGGGAGACTGCTATAGTGAGCCTTTCCAGTCTAAAAAGTCTTCTGGGAAACAATTTGGCTCCCACGGAAAGTAACACATTTCAATCTAGAAATTAACCATTCGAGTCAGGATATCTGTACCTGTGAGCACCATGGGTTGCGTCAAAGGTTGCAAATACTTGAATGAAAGACAAAATATAGATTGTATGTATAAAAATATTTGTAAACCAGGCAAGGTTGACCTGGCTTATGTTGTGACAAAGACAGCCCTAAAAGAACAAGGAACATTGTGAAGACTAATGACTCATTGTAGGAAAGATGGAAATGCTGTTTTGTAGAGTGGTACATAATAGTGAGATTGAAATATTAGATAATATTTACCGGCAAATTCAGAAAGGCAATGCTCCTTATCAGAGATACCTCAAGGGTTTAAGACAACATCTGCTCCTTCTAATAAAGTTATATTCATCAGTGTGGTCAAAGAGGTTATAGGAAAATGACACATTTTCCTACCCTACTGCTATTAGGCACTTACGTTAGAAAGGAGGATTGAAAATACATGTGTGTGTGTGTGTATATAGATATGTATATATATATGCACATACATGTATCTATTATTTCAAGGTTCGTTCCCTGTGGGTTTATGGATTTACCTCTTGAGGTAGCTTTGATTTAGACAACATTGTATCAAAAAAAAAAAAAAGAATATAATGCCATTAATATTTGTATGAGAGCATAGAGTCATATTTTTCCATCCAGAAGTACAGCAGTGAGAGTGTTTCATACAGGAAGAGCTGCTAGTCAGCATGGTGTAAAGCAGAAAGTATGGTATCCACACTATTTGAATCCCAGAGCTGGCCAAATACTAAGCGAATTATGAGATAAATTTGGGTATGTACCAAGACCTTTAATAAATTAAGCAAACGGTGCTTAAAGAGTTTCCGTGGGTACAACATTAAGTATGTATGCCATAACATATGTACATACACTGTTTTGCTCTTCTTCACTGTCTTAAAATGGCAAATATCTTTCTATACTTTCTAGATAGGAAATTAATGAATAAGGTGTGAAATTTTGTCTAACTGCTGATATTGAGGGTAAACGTATTTGCTTCTTTTAAGTCGGTTATATAATTTGCAAGAAATGGAGAATTCAAAATAGTGTTTGCTTGGTTTTGGAGGCAAACCTTAAAGGCTTTTTGCATATTCTTCCCTTTGTCCCTTAAACTGCTCGGTGTGCCTTCATACTGCTCCTTGTTGCCGGGATGAGACTTCTCTCTGGAGTAGCTCCTGGCATCTGGAACAGCTTTTCTGCAACTTCCATGCTTCACCAGTTCCATCTATTTTTATATCTCATCTCTTCTCCCTTGACTCTCTCTTTTAATTTCTCTCCATCTGCTTTTTATATTAACTTTATAACTCCATATAACATTTGTGATGCGGTTTGCATGAAAAAACACCAGCTACCCAAAATAATGTTGAAGCTTACTGTTAACCCTGTTGAATGGATTTGCTCCTGTGGAAGGCTGGTTCCTCCTCCGGTGCACGCAGGAGCAGCTCATTGACAGCAGTCAGAGAAGAGTATCTCAGCCTTTTAATATTTCAGTATTAATCCTCAGGATGAAGAGTTGATTGCACTAGCTATTGGGCAAACATATAAAACAAGAAAGTAGAGCTTGCAGCCAAAAAGTGTAAAATATTTATGAGCACACTGGTGGCAATGATAGAAGAAGAGGCACAGAGAAAACTATTTTTGTTTATCCAGTACAAGACTATATCTAGGAGATGGCTAACTAATGGAAAGCGCTGTTAATGGAAACTGCCTAAGTCCAGTACTTCAGTATTCAGCTTTTTACCTTCTCTAACTTGGTTCAGGAGGTGCTATAGACTTTAATAGTACATGAGCAAACCTCTCCCTATACAGAAAAAGTCCACATCTTTCAATTTGGTCGGAGGGATGTCTATGGGCAATGTTTACAAGAAATTCCAGGTGGATCATTCACCATTTCCGATATTGTGAGTGATTTAAGGCTATTAAAACAGAGTGGACTCAGCTGGTGGTTGTAATTACCCAGTCAGTTATAATAATAAAATAATATAGAATATAATAGATTTAGAATTAATCTAGATTAAAATCTAGATACAGAATTAATCTAGTCAGTGTAGGCTGATTTTCACATGCTTTGGAAGCCCTTTAGTGTTTCAGTTGCTGCAAGCTGCACATATACCTACACCTTTTGGTCTCTAGTCCAATAACAATTATTTACTACAGCTAACAAATCTTCAAGGCCGCGTAACCTGTGTTTCACCTGACCTCTCACACAACTTATCAGAGCAGTGTAAAATGCCTTAAGTATATTTCCTTGTGTATTGTGCAATGTCAATTTTTCTTTTCGATGTTGCTGAAGCTCATTTTATCTCGTGCCAGTATATTAAAAATCTATTAATGTTTCACACATAAAACGAACACAAATTGAGCTAGTGTAAGATTTATATTGCAACGTACAAAGGCCCAAAAGTAGCTCCAGTATTATTATGCCCCTGCCTGTGTCAAATTGAACTCCTAATGCTATTGACAAATGTTTCAAAATTCACGTGTATTTCTTCCTGACCGCTCTCCCAACCACGAGCTCAGAGCTGCTCTCATGGCAAGTCAAGCCAGTGAATTACACTTGCCAGAGCTGCTTTCCAACCCCACTAAGTGACCTCCTCACCTGCAGAAAGAAAATTCCCGAAGGACATCGAGGTGTATTCAGAATTACTTCACTAGAATGGATATAAAATATCCCCTGAAAATCAGGCAACATCAGTTTTCCCACTATTATTCACTGCCTGCCTTTGGAAATGTTAACACGGAGTCTAAACA
Source organism: Cariama cristata (assembly GCF_000690535.1). Lineage (NCBI taxonomy): Eukaryota > Metazoa > Chordata > Aves > Cariamiformes > Cariamidae > Cariama > Cariama cristata. Next base: position 10,798 of record NW_009615525.1, read on the forward strand.
CCAGTTCTTTGCTCAGTCAGTCAGGTTCTTTCCCACGATTTCTTTCTCTATGTGCTCATGGCTTTAAAACTACTTTATGCCTCTTCTTTTCAAAATAGCATGGGTTACACTTATTTTCTTTCCTTACCTTTTTTGGCAGTACTTCAAGATGTCCAGCTTAGCCTCTTGTGACATAGTTTATGAACTTAAGCAAGTGGTACAAGCAAGCTACTGAAGCTGAAATCACAGGCTAAAGAATTAAGGAGTTTTCAATATTTGTGGTCTGAATACAGCAGAAAATTGTGCTCAGAGAGATTCAGAAAGACTGTGCAATCCTTTCCCAGACAGGACCAGCTCTCCCTCAACCATGCTTGACCGATACTTCTCTGACCTGTTCTTGTCTCCCGTTATAGCGAGTCCGCAGTTTGCTTAGCATTTTTTTTTTCTAGCAATCACCTCTCCAAACTACTATGAAGATTTTTTTCTTAAAAATGTAAGTATCTCTTACTGCAATCTGGATTCATTATTTCTTTGTCCAATTCACAGCAGGCATGGAAAACAACCTAAGCTCTTCCCTGAAGTGACCTTTTAGGCTTTTGAAACTTCTACGTCCCTTCGGGCTATTTTGTTCTAACAAAATAGCTCACATTCCTTCCATCTTTCCTTGTAGGTCATGTTTTTCTTAAGAGGAAGAAGGAATAGTATTTGTTGGTTGACATATGGGCATGCTGGTCATGGTGCTTTGTTGTTGCTCAGCTTGGAGAGCAGGTGTTGGCTGGACGGCAAGGGTGAGCGTTGTCCTCACCACTGTTCTCCTTCCCGCAGGGAAGGACCTATGACTTGCTTAGTGAGGGCCACAAGCTAGACCAGGGCTCTTTTCTTTTTAAGATCTCCTAATGTTGCCTTTCCCTAATGAGTATAGATTATTCTTATATCCTGTAACGTTTGGATAGTGAGAGAGCAAATAGAAAAACACATTCCTCTTATAAAGGAAACACCTTTGTTATGTCTTTCCTTCCCACCATTTGTTACTGTTCTTCATATTGATTAAATCTTCATTTAGCTTCATTGGTTTTCTTAGTTTTCCTTTCATATGCTCACTACACCTGGTTTCATCATCTGTTGTCATGGAAATCAGACAGATGTCAAAAACATGGCTTTATCACTTAATTGTGTGATCCACACAAGAGAAAGAATAATGTAGAGAACCTGATGGGAAGTTTTGCAGGTTAAAGCAAACCAAGAAGACAATGGTGAATCAAAACCCAAAAATCTACCTTTTACATGTAACAGTGTTCTCATTATCACCACCGGAAAATGAAAATTTACAGGTATTGTTTCTGTGCTAATTTTTCTTTATTATTTTATGTTTTTGGAAAATCAAAATTTACAGGTATTGTTTCTCTGCTAATTTTTCTTTATTATTTTATGTTTTGAACCTTAAAGGTTTCTGATCTCTGTCCTTCACATGATTTAGCGGCACATAGTGAGTTGTGATTGTGCAAGGAGTGTCCCTGTGCAAGCTGCTTGTACAGTTAGAGCTTTGCAGGTGCCCACTGAGCTCAAGCCTAACAAGTAGCATAAGAGGTTTCATGCACGTTAATCCATCATTAACAGCAAAACAATAAAACCAAAAATCATTCCCCTAAATGTCCAGCAGTGTGGGCAGAGGACTCAGTTCTGTCATGGAAGGAAATGGCATTTCAGTTCTTGCTTAGGACTGCACAGCCCCATTGAACGCGGTGAGGTTCGGCCTCACCAAACCAAGGGTGACATCCCACAGAGTACTCAGAAGTTGTACTTGCCCCCAAATGCTATGACCCACCAACATGTTTTTAAGCTTAGCCCAGGGTTAGGGTAAAAATCCAATCTCAAAGTAAAATGGTTTCCAATGAGGCCAGTGCTAGGGCTGGAAACAGAGGCAGCCATAAGAAGCTGTGCTTTTTATATAGGATACAGTCCTTTTATAACCGAGATATTTGTCATATCAATGTCAACACAAGCAAATTAAGGAATTTTGTGCTTTAATGCCAGTACCTTGCCACCTCTGTTGAGGATGTCACCTTCCATGTGTGTGTTCATACAGCGGTTTTCCAATTAGCTAGTAATGTTTTTCCCTTATACCTTTTTATCAAGTTTCTACTAAGTACAAAATAGATTTCTGTTATGCTTGTTTCAAAAGTAGTCCCATGATATCTGCTTATACATCTATTTTGAAATGTCAGCCAGACAAATGAATCTACCTAAAATAATGCTGGATCTACAGAAATTTCCTACATACAGGAAATTTTCAGTGTTTCCTTGTTATGTTGCTTTTCAGGGAGGATACATATATTCTGAGGAGAATAGGTGCAATTTGATTCTACTTTGTAAATTAAACACATCAACTCTAGACTTGTCATCTCTGAGTGCGGTTGGAAACGTATAGTTTTCTTTAGGGTATAAAAATACATCTCTATCTTTGTTAGCCTGGATCAAACAATGAAATGAAAGACTGAAATCAGGATGGAAGGAAGGATGGAAGGAAAGAAGGAGGGAATGAGTGAACCCAGACTGAATCTCAGATCTTAGGATGAATTTGCTGAGTCTGGCTGTTGAATAAACAAGCTTGAATTATGAATTGAACACATCTGTGCAGGAAACACTGAGAGACAGTGCACATAAAACTCAATGTCCACACTTTCACAGAATCGCTTTCCAGATGAGAGCAGCATTTTCCATAGCACAGGATCTGCAAAATATGCGCTGAGACCCTTCCTTCAGGCTATCGGCCCTGGTGTGCTGAGACCCGCTGTATGCCATCTATATCTGCCCCAGCAATCGCTTAGCTTCCGACTGGCATAGACATGATGACAACTACATAGCATCTACCAGTCTCTTAATATTTTATACAACAGAATGAATTGTAGCTTTTCAGTATTAATTCATATTGCAGCAACAACATTATAGTTGGAGAAGGGTAAAATTAACATGTTATTTATGCTGAAAGTACATTGAATCACAAACAGTGTTCCTGGAAGGCTGAAAAACTGAATAATTTTGAATAAATTATTGATGATTTTAAAAGCCTTTCTTATTGATTACAGGTTATACTCTTAGATTAAAAGAGTGCAGCTAAGTCCTGTCAGAATCTTTCAAAGTCAGAGTTCATCAGGGTGAACAGGTAGCACCATGCTGTAATCCAGATTCAGCCAAAGAGGACTAAAATGCTAACAAGTACATTACTTTATAGTTTAAACCCCTTCTATTTATTATTATTTTGCTTTCTAAAAATTACTCTAGAACTGTACAGAACAAGATTAAATAAAGGTCTCTAAGGTGTGGCAAGTCCTCTTCAGTCCACCCTTGACTGGATGAGTGTTGATGTTGGGTGACACCTCGGTCAACCAAAGGAGCTGCTCCAGCTGTGAGGCACTGAGTAAGGTGAAAAGCAGGATGGCAGACACCCTAACAATACTTAGCTCACATATTTTTCTCCAACCCCTTGCAGCCTGCTTACCAACGGGTTCTCTAACAATGCTGCACTAGCTCTGCATTGTTATAAACGTACTGGCAGTGTTACCACAGGCTGTTCCCAATTTACTTCTGGATAATTGAAGTATCCTATTACTAACTATGTTTTGTTTCTCGTTCTGTTTCTTCATACAGTGTGTTGTGGTCATGTGCATTTCACCCTAGAGGTCTTTAGCAAATTCCTGTAATTACTTCTCCACATCTCTTGTTCAGTCATTCCAACTGAAATTATCTCTGAACATTAGTTCCATTTGCTAAATCTCTTCTTGCTTTATTAACTTTAATCAAACTAATATATACTGCTAAATGAAAGGTGGTCTAGGATGCCCATACCTGGCTCAGCCCTCTTCCCAGGGGTAAACACCCTCTTGAAACAGCGACACAAGTTAATTTTGCAATTATCAGAATGTAATTTGGCTGCTGTAATTTCAGTTATGGAGCAGTTGCCATTGGTGCCATTTAAAAGCTGCATGGCTACTGCAAAATAGATCTGAAAAAAATTCTATGTATAATCACTTGAATTTCAAAGTAAGTTCACCCTGCAATGGAGATTGCATCTCCATTAATGTTTGCTTTTCATGAAGTTTTGAGAGAAAGAAAATTCAATTGGGCAAAGTGCACTCCCTACTCATGGAGAGGTGTGATTAAAGAAAGGAAAGAGAAAGGGTTTGGCTTTCATTTGTATTTATTTTTAGAATTTGTGAGGTGCACAGATTCTATGGCATTGAGAAAACACAAAAGACTGGTTGAACACTTTAGAACTCACATCTCTCTTAAGGAAAAAATTCCCAGAGAGAAAAAAAACATGAGAAGTATGACAGCTTTAAAAATCCTCATTAAAATCAGCCTAACTAGACCTCTAAAACCATTTTGACTTCAATTAGTCTGCTTTCTATGTCAGATACACTTTAATGGTGTCTTGGTTTCGGCTGTGATGGAGTTAATTTTCTTCCTAGCAGCTG
>NW_009615526.1:0-9003 GCF_000690535.1 Cariama cristata
GCACAACCCCTATTCCCCGTCCCCCTGCAATGCTTGGGGGGAGGAGGGAGAGAATTCAGGAGTAAAGTTAAGCCTGGTAAGAAGGGAGGGGTGAGGGGAAGGTGTTTTTAAGATTCGATTTTATTTCTCATTATCTTACTCTGATTTGACTGATAAGAAATTAATTTTTTTTTTTTTCCCCAAGTCAAGTCTGTTTTGCCCATGACAATAACTGGTGAGTGATCTCTCTCTGTCCTTATCTCGACCCACGAGCCTTTCGTTATACTTTCTCTCCCCTGTCCAATTGAGGAGGGGGAGTGATAGAGAGGCTTTGGTGGACACCTCATGTCATTGTGAATCTTCTCTCAAGTTGCAATCTAAATTCTCAGACAAGTTGTAAAGCAAGGACTCGGTGTCTGTCCAAAATAAGCCTTTTCCTGGGAAATCGGTGAAGAGGTAGGAGTGAAAGGTTTTATATTTTAATGAGATGAGTCAGAAACATTTCATTAATAATGTCTAGTAAAGCATGGTTTGGATAGGAAATTGTCCAAATAATATAAACAGATTTTATATTGCATTTGAGATATTTTTATCATTGATATCGTGTAAATTTGATGTTAAAAACTGGACTCCGTATTCTACTGATAAATCAATGATTGGTCTTATAAAGAAATGATATGCAAAGTAACAAATGGCAGGAAGGATAAAATCAACATCTGTTATCTGTTAGCTAATCTCATGATTTATAAAAACAAACACCCAGTTAAATCTTCAACTGAAATTTATGAAAACCCTGTTAATTAACAGAGACACATTATGGTTTGAGGCAAATTTCTATTTAGGAGGATGTAAAATATCATCAATAACACACTGTATATGAACCTGATAGACCACAGCAGCCCCTCTGTTTGTGGAAAATAATATATGTAATCAAGACAAGCCTTGGCAGAGATCCTTAAACCGCAAGAAAATAGGAGTCCTAAAAGAGGAGCCAACAGACAGAACGTTATCCAAAAGCCACCAGGAGTATGATCCAGAATATTGAGCATGCTGAGAATTAATGGAAAATGCATATATGCTGGCTGAAATACAAATTATTATCTTGTATGTGTATTTACATTTCCTTCCCACTGTGCAGTGCTCTGACTAAGGTGGCTGAGGACTTTAGTGCAGTTCTGAAATAACTATTTTCTCGATTCACTACAGAGATCTAGCTAGTAAAGATAGGCAATTTAAACCATCGCCATTGAAAAGGCCAATGAATTTTCCTATACAAGCAAAGCCCCGTTGCCACAATGCAGCCTCAAGTGATTGACTCTTCCCTCTTCCATACTGTATCCTTTTTGAGCTTTATGAATCCGTAGCTGCTGGAGAAATGCTTCTCGGCATACTTGCTGCCCTATGTGTTTTAGGTATCTGAGAACTAGTGTGAGAATGTCTTGTACTAGAAAGCAGCAGGTATCTACATTGATTTCAAGGGTATTTGCACTTGAGAAGAGGATAAAGGTTGCTGGTTGGGATAACTGACTTTGTGAAAAACTAAGGAATTAATTTTTCAGAAAAATAATGATACGTAAATTGCAGGATTTCATTGATCCCAAAGTAAACATCACTGTGTAGCATAGCATCATGGTCCCACTATAGCTTTGTCATTTATTTTCAGAACCTCTGATACAATGCCTCAGGAAAGCAAGAAGAAGCCAAAACAAAGACCAAAGAGTTAAATTTTGAATATGAACATAACAGTGCTTAATGGGAAGGGTCTGATGGCCTTTTGTTGTCCTAAACTCACCCCATTGGTCTTGACTTCAAATTAATCTTTTTTGATCTGTGTCAAAAGTCTTCAGTCAATAAAGCAGGAGGCATTTATTGTTTTGCTGTTACTCATATTTTTCTCAATTTTTCTTGTATTAGTCATCAGGCTTCTGGCAACTATTTGTGAATGTTGAGGTCTGAATACATTTCTTTTTATGTGACGTCATACTTATATGTTGTTAGTATGTCCCTAGAAATAAGGCAAGGCGACATGATATGGATCTTGTTTTGCTGTCAGTGTATTCATTTTGCCCACTCCCACCTGGGCACACAGAAGATATAACTAATTCCTATGACCAGAACTTTTGTTCACCATCGTAAGACAGATGTGCCCCATGTGCTCCTAGGTAAGGACTTCAGACATGGGATTTGTTTCAACTGTTTTTTTGGGGGGTGGAGTTTTGTGCATGGGAAAGATTTTGAGGCCATGAAGATGACTACTTTTTGGTACACATCATTTTTTATCAGAATCAGTTTACTATGTTCTACCCCACTGAAGGGTGAGTATCCAAAATATGCCTGTTTGCTTCTCTCAATACAGGAAAGGCATCCTGGAGCAGCACCACAGCCCGTCCCTCGGTAGCCTCTCTCCAAGTTCCAAAAGCAGATATGTAGGAGAGGGTATAAAACCAGGACAGACATAGTAGTACTTCCTCAAAATGCTCTCCTTGTCTCCAGCAGTTTGCAATCCAGGAATTGCCCTGGTCACAGATGGTTTTAATTGCATTAATAACCCTTGGTAGATTTTCCTCCCATGAATATGTCTAGTCTGTTCTAAACAGATGTAAACTTTTAGCTCCCGCAGTAATATGTGACAAGTTCTGCTGCCTGTCTGGTGTGTGAGGAAGCATCTCCTTCTCTTTGTTTCAAAGCATCCCCCCCCTTAAGCTTGTAGTGCAAGAGCCAGACGTCAAACAATCTCTGGTTATCCTCTCTGTACCATTTTTTTTTTTACCTCTCTGTAATCATGTTTTTATAGGCTGCTATCATGTGTTTAATCAGTGGGCTTTTTGACGTTGATAATAATACACACTAAATTTAATTTTATAACAGCATCCTTAAAATTATCTTCTGTAATATGGCAGCTTAGAGTTGTTGACTTGGATTTTCATTTGTTTCTGTTCATAAGCATAGTTTACACGGTGCTGTTGCTAAAACTCACTAAAGTGTCATGCAATGTCCAGTTTTAGTTTGAAACCAGGCTTGTGTGTATATCTTTATTAAATCTGTTACTTTTTGCCTGTAAGAGATATTGTAAGCACTTTAAAATTGAATCATAGCATGAGCTATTCAATCTATATTAAAATAAACATAAGATGTTTCAATAATAAATACTTACTATAATTAGATCTGGGAGATTATTTTGGAGGTGCTTACGTGCTTTAATGATAGAGTGGGTTGTTGGGAAATGGGCAGATATGAAAATTAGACTTATTAAACAAATTCTCAGATAGCATCTCACTCAGCATGACCACTAATTCATGGGCTGAGTTATAACTGACAGTCCAGAATTTTTCATCTGTTGCAAAGTGATGCTCCTCTGTTTGAATATGTGTTTGGATAACATTACTAGTAATGATTAATTCTGAAAGTACACAAGTGAGGAAAAAAAACTAGTATAAAATTTGGATGGAAGTTAAGTGAAACCAAAAGCAGTGATGCAGGGTTTCTAAAGCTAATCTCTAGAATAATTACAGTTTTTAGTTTAGAGGGGATGAGGGCCACAGTTGAAACATGTACCCCTCAGATCACATCACAACCATGTGGAAAGTAAAGCTTCACCAAGGTTCTGTATTATGCTTCAGGGCACAGCCTGATGTAAAGACCAAAAGCATACAAATTCTATTGATTTTTCTGCAGTTTATCACAGCTTTTATCAATAAGTGCAATTTGATCTTTTCCTTATTTAAAACCTTATTGTAGCACAACCTTCCCAAAGGGCGCATTGAACCTGAACAGTAGAACCAGTGCTAAAAATACACTGGGTATTTGTGCTAACAGTGTCACTGATTAAGATCGAACACTCATGCTTATCACCACAATACATGCCACAAGCTAAGGTTCATATGTTTTGGGGTTATTTTCCATTTTCAGATGTTACAGACCAAAGACAGAAATCCAGTTACAGAATGGTGATATCCCCGGCATGCCTCTGGAAGTGGCAATAAGCCTCACTGTGAGTTTAGTATTCTCTCCCTCCTATAGTGCTGTTGAGGATGTTGTAATCTGAGGTTGACCATAATACTCTGGAGGAGTTGGATTTGTTGCATGCAGTACGCTCTTTGGCTCCTTGAAAGCAAAAGGAAGTTTGCAGTGAAAATGAGAAGCTGTTACTGTCAGCAAAAAATTGCTGTGTGAGCATTCCAGAGCACCTAAGGAACAGTTAATGACTTGGCAATTCTAAGCTTTGCATCATCGTCAAGGAGGATAGGAAAATTAATTTAATTGGTACAATCTTTCATTTAGAGTTAAACTTAATGGGCAATTTCTTATTCCTATGAGCGTATATTATTTGCCGGGTTTGTGTTTCCAGTGTTTTATCAGCCTCACGTTACCTGATCTTACTGAGAAGGAACTAAATTTAAATTCTATCTGCTTAGCTTAGATTTCTCTGTCAAATTTATTAAGAAATAATTATAAAAGTCTGAAGAGTGGAAAGACTAATTAAAAGCACCTTTTTTTGTTGTTGTATAATCACCAACAAATGTAATTAATACTAGGTGAATTTCTTACATTCATAAGCCTTGGTCATAAAAGGAACAACATAGAAAATCTTATATTTCATAAAGAAAGTGAATGAGCAATGTATCCCATTATGACAGACTGTGAAGAGAATCAAATGCCAGAGGAAGTTTAGTGACAAATTAGGAAGAAGCTGGAATTTTTTAATGGGATAATAAAGGAATAGAAAAGAATAGCTTGGAGACAAAGTGTGGACAAGAAATGTTAGATTTTTCAGCAAATTAAGTATCTTCCTTTTCGTTTTTAGTTGTCACAGATAAGTAGTGTGTCTGGTTTTATCACAGTTGAATAAAAAACCTGTGGTGACAGGGAATTTTATTTATAATGGGTACATTAGTTCCTAAGCCGCAATATCAATTTATACTTGGTTCTGTTTGCATAATATTTTATGACTGTCTGATTAAGCCTTTATTAAGCCTATTTCATGAGGCTTAATACATCTGCAGTGTTGGTTCTGCCTCTGAATTGAGGCTACTGTCACAGCTATCCTCATTTGTCATGAGATTCATTTCATTTGGTAACTAATGTTGGCAAACAAATGTATGTATTTTTAAGCTGCATAGCTCAATGCTATTGAAGCACTTTGGAAAAATAAACTTAAGACAGAAGTTAATACCTCATAATCATAAATAAAGCTCATCATCATAAAAATAGCATAACTTGTTAAAAATGATCCTAGTTCATGTCATGAAAAACTGTCAGGTATTGCTTAGTCCATCTCCATATGATAAATGAAATTTAACTCTGGTCAACATGAAGCTGAAAAAAAGAAAAAGAAAGTAAAAAAACTCAAACCCATTCTTCCCCTTTCTGCAACTCAATTAACCGATAATAATTAAAGTTTTGGGATTTTGGGGGGAGTTTTATTGTTTGGGGTTTTTTTCTGCATTTTTCTGTGTAAGTCTGTCTTTGGACTTTTTGCCACAATAGTCACATACTCATTGTCCGTGATACCTTCAGAATCACTGCATAAATGTGACTGAAGCCCAAGCTTTCTGTTTAGTGGCCAGACTGCAACACCAGGATCTTACATGATGTGATACAGGCCACAGGCAGAATTTGGTGTTAGTTTTATTTCCTATGATGGTGTATTTTTGTTGTTAAAGAGATGCCTTAGGAAAATGAAATATGGCAACAGCATGCATTTATTAAAGCCAGTGTTATTAAGAGCATATTAACATTAATTATCTTTTAACACAGATGTCAATATTAGAGCATTTCTTGGTGTCTTTATAGAGGAATACTGCTTCATAGTTGCAATGATAATCTGAACACAGTCTAAAGTCACCAGTTTACACCTTTGGGAAAACCGGTTGTTCAGAGAGAAGCTTTTCATTATGTTCTTGCCTTATATTGATGGAAAAATAAAAGTAAACTAACCAGTAAAATTGTGGAAACAGAAGTGCCCTACATTAGAGTGACTACATAGGTGCTTACCCTAGTCTTCCTTACTTGATCACATAGCCTAAAGGCTGAACAATATCATCCTTAGTAGTATCTTATCAAGGGCAGGGTTTGAAGCAAGGGAGCCTGCTCTTCTGCTGTCAACTGATCCTATAGGTGGATCATTCATGGTAATTTTTTTTAAGGCATAAAAATAAAATACAGGGAAAAAAGCTTATCTTGCTTACCTCTTAACCAATTCCTCCAGCATAAGGTTTGCTATCTAGATATTTATAAAATTAAAGGAATACATGGAACTCACCTGTAGAACCAAGCGTCTTCCTTACCAACAGAATATTGCCATTTTCTCTACTGTCCAATGTTACTGGGAAACGATTATACAAAAGAATAATTTTATCACAAAATTTGCTGTTAAAGCATCAATTCTATTTACTTTTTCCAAAGCTAGCATGCTGCCAGTGAAGCTAGCTGTATATAAAAAAAGAAGACACGCATGGGAAAGCTATATGGTAGATAAAACAGGTTTATGCTGAAAGCATCTCCATGTTTCTTGAGTTCTGGAACAGTGTCATTAATTACTTCGGCTCATTTCCTCCCCTAGTATCTCAATTTGTTATTTCGTGCATCATAAACCATGCCACACATTCCTGTAGTACTTGCACACTGTCTAGCTTAATTTCACGTTCATAATTATTCTCCTATGCATTGAAAAGGTCTGGATTTAAGTAGCTGACTAATTAAAATATTTGTGTGTCAAACCATCAGCATGCACACCATGTCTTTTCTGATCCTGTGTCCCCTATCCTGGTCTAGCTTGTATGAAAAATATGGAAATGGGGAAGTCAACAGAGTATTGAACACACGAGATTTTGGTATCAGTTGTGGCACTTGAAAATGGGATAGTAAATGCTCATAGGCAAATCAGAATCTATTGCTGTCAGGGCTTGATGCACCACACTGTAGAATTTGCTGTGTGACACTGCTGTAATGGAAATGTTCATAAGACTAAGGAAGAAAAGATACTCCTATCTAGGATTTAATCTGGAGTACTGGAGGATAATGATATTACCCTTATCTGAAATAAATAATAATGAATAAAATTGCTATTGCAATAAAATTTGAAGTTATGTTTTTTTTCTAAAGCTGTATCATTTTCATTTAGCCATCAGATAAACAACTGTTATAAAAATCCAAATGATTTTGGCTCTACCAAGTAAATGCCTAAGAACTTATTGATTTTATATAAACGAGATATGGATTTGAAAGTCGTTTGTAAAATTTATTCTAGCTTTCTTTACACATGTATTCTTCCTCTGTTTTTAAAACTGTTTATCTTAACATCACTTTGCAGAATGAGGAATGTTCAAAACAAAAAGTAGGAAAACCTCAAAATGCTTTGCCCTGTGTTTTCTATTGCTTTGTGAAGCACCAGTATTTATTTGGACTAGCGATCTACCTGAAAGTCAAACTAAGGATTTCTTGGCTCTGATGTTACACAGGCCTCAGTGTTTATGCAAATTTGACAAATGTTACTATTTTATCTATCCCAGAGAGAATGCTTCATTGGTTTTGTATGACACGTAGTTAAGATAGAAATTCAGTGTCTGACATACGGAGAGAAAGCAATACCTTTGCCTGTTAAATAGTTTTCAACTTTGATCATACTCAAAAGCTTTAGATATTTAAAGTTATATTGGTCATACACATCTTTACCTTTCTTAGAAACATGGAATAACTCAGGTTGGAAGGGAACTCGTCAAGATATCTGATCCAGTCTTCCCCTAACCCAGAGGTTATGAACATGAATAGAGATATGGATAAATAATTTAAGTTTTTTTTTTCAGGTGATTACCCTGTTTTAGCATTGTTCTGTCAATCAGATCCCTAGTCCCTCGTCGGGTGATAATAAATGAAGGAAGAAGGTGTTAATCTCTTAACGTGTAGATAAATGTATTTAATTCCCTGTGAGCCACATGTCTATGTTTAGACCTACAGTTTGACAGGAGGTGTAAATGAGGCAGTGACTTGTTGAAATGAGAGGAGTTATAAATAATTATCTTCCTGTGTATTTCTGCCCGTTTACTTGCTATCCTTGTGTCCCTTGTTATCATCGTACCAAATTAGAAAATTTGGCATGGAATATCGTGATCCAAGTATAATCACAATGCTCAGCCAAACTATTTTCAGGTTTCTGTCAACTTTGTGCAGACTTTTTTGTTTAAAAAAATTTAGTTACTATTCCCTATTGTTTGGAGGACTGCCATTCAAAGATCCGCAATTACTAGCAATTATGAAAATCAACAAAGCTTTGAACTCAAATTTGTTTTTCTCTTTTTTATTATCAGTTGCTCTTCTGATCATGATATAATGAGATATATTATGGATGACTGTATTTTGAAACACGAAATGATTAAATAATGAGATCATGTATTAATAACTTTCAGAGTTACTAGGGAAATCTCATTGCTTAAATAATGCATCAGAACATCAAGTCCAAGAGCAATGTTGTGAAGTTACATGTTTTGAAGTTAATATAGTAAGAAAGAGGTTATTTTATTATCTTTTATAATTTATTTGTTATTCCATCCCAGTCCATATGTAGACATACATATTTAAAAATAACTGTTAGTAATAACATTTTTATGTATTAGTGTACCTGTACTATGTTTACTTCATTAACAACCAGTTTATTTTCTTCTTCAGTATCAGTATCTCCATGTCTGAGAACAGATGAAAAATCAGAGTGAAAGAAATTATGGCTATATTAAAGTTGTGATAGAATCTTGGTACATTCCAGGTTGAAGTCACAGTTTACACTTGGCACTACTTTAGTGAGACAGAAAGAAGCTTCCAGAAGTGAATAATCAGATTATGCCTATTGCCTGCTCTCCTTTATTAATTCATCTACAACAGTTTACAATAGAAGTGTGTGGTTTATCAGTTTGGCATGACACTTATGATTTTCTATGCCTATCTCAGTGTATAGTGTGGAACAAAATTCAGTAGAACAAAAAATCTGCTATCTCAAATAAAGATATAAATACTGTTTTATATATAAAAATT
>NW_009615527.1:0-9594 GCF_000690535.1 Cariama cristata
AGGATGGTGGGGGAGCAGGGGGTGAGAGGCGGTGGCTTTGTCCCCCAAAGGCAGACTGTAATTTTGTGGATAGCAACTTAAAAGCCAGATTTTCACACGGGCTCAGTCCCCAGAGTGCACGGGGATTGCAAATGTTACGTGTCCACTGCTTTGCGTGCACTGTACATCCGGTGCACTTCCACATAATAGGTATGTGTAACATGTAAAAGCCAAAGGTCCATCAAAATGCGGATGCAGGTGGGGCCTCTTTCAGTGCAGAGATTGCCGTGGCATCTGTCTCCCCATGGACAACTGTACGCCTGCAGTAATTGTCTGCGTGGAAAGATAGCATGGTGGAAGAATGCTGGTGAACCTCCTGCAGTTTGGTGCTGGGGAGGAGGGGAGAGCAGCACAGGGTACATGGCTGGTGCTGCGGAGAGACCCATGGCAACTGTTCCGCAGGGCGCAACTGTGCTCCGAAACCATGTTCTCGTGGGTGGCCAGGGTTATTTTTGTGCTGTTTGCCTGGTAACACTTGTAACCTCACAACAGTAAAGAAGGAGCTGTTCCTGTCAGGTCAGCTAGGGGGAACTGTGCAGTCATGATCTACCACACGGAGTTGGTGGTGGGTAATTGTGATTCGGACAGGTGGTCAGGTGGAAAACATCAATCCTAGCATGCAACAGTGTCAGCAAAAGAAAAATGCCCTCAAATAAAGAATTACTATCCAGTCATTTCGAAAGATGGCTGAGAAAGGAAACGGACCTTTCTATATAATAGTTCTTGCCTCTGAGGTACAAAGGTGATGAAAGTTAAAAGTGATAAAGTTCTCCAAAAAATGTGCAATAGAAATACAATTATTTCCATGGAGCATGTATTTTGTACCAGTTACCCAGTACACCATGTCTTAATCCTCTGCTGCGAGGAACAAATAAGTTATTTTTTAAAACTATTCTTTTGTTTGTGAAAGATTTAAGTACTGATACAAATTGAACTCTACTCCACACAGGATGTGTCAAGTAAATAAAATGATCGCTTTCTTTTTTCTCTGAGCAGTGTAATCTTGGATCTATACATCTTAAATGAAATAGATCACTTTGACAGATGCTTATGACCCAGCTACCCAGCCACTAGCTAGCAAGTGGCTAGCACATTTTTCCCCTGCAAAACATGTGCCACAGGTGTCTGGCCTTAGAGTGAAGTGGGTGAGTGCTGGGCTCAGCTGGAGAAAATTAGCCTCCCAACCCAGAAAACAGTGAGCTTTGAAAGATTTGTCTGTACCTTTAGGGTTGATTTTAGAGTTTGGTCCACTATGGAATAAGAAGAGAGGAGTTACCAGCAGTGAATTTCAGGATTCTATTTGAGCTCCAACTAATGACTTGCCTAAGCCAATTCTTGGGTATTTTTCAAAGGATGGGTCAGTCCTCAGCCCTGTGTTGCATGACTTAGTTAAAAGCAGCATTTGTGTCCCTGATAATCTATTAACTATGCTCCAGAACAGATAAAAAGAGGTTAAAATTTCTTAAACAAAAGCAGAAATTAAGCTGAGGTGTAATGTGAATATCTAAAACAAAACTCCTCATAAATACCTCTTCATTCTGGAGGTCTTTTCTTCTGGGAACACCAGCCTCAGCAAGAGGTGTGACTACTGTACTGCTTGGTTTGCAAGAGTGAGTTTTATTCAGATTGGGGTTTTTTTTGTTTGCCTGGCTTGTTTGGGTGGAGTACAGATACCTACATAAAATGAAATAGGAGATGTTTCTGTAGCTCTGGAGGAGATATGTTAGTTCTGTAGATACTGGGATTTCAAAACTGTCTCTTCCCTATGATTTCCATTGGCTAGCTGCAAATGATTGTCCCTTAAAATATTTTCTGTTTTGAATCCTTCTTTCAGGCACCATTTTCTTCTTGTGGTTTTTGGTTTGGAGTGTAATTTTGAGTAGCTGAATGTATAACGTCTAGTTTTAAGTGTTATTGAGTCTAGTAGTTTGAATTAAATCTTGTCCTGAGCTATGGGGCCTTTGCTTTAGCTAACAGGTGTGCCTGCATCCTCCCACACTAATATGTGTATTAGCCTCTCAAAATGTATTTCTTTTGGATGTCTTTAATTTTAAAAGCTGTGATGAAACCCTCCAAAGCAGACATTTCCTATTCTGCTTTCCAATCTTTCTTTGTTTTAATAATGTTTAATACTGAAAAAGTGCAAATCTTACTGTATGAAGTACTCTTACACCACCCAAATACACTGTGGCTTAAGAGAAATTCAAATCTAATAATACTAAGGAGAGGCAAATGGTGAAGAGCTGTTATTCCTATTAATTTGTTTCTTATTTGTCAGCAGCAAACTTTGAACTTGAAGATCTAGCTGGAGTATACTAAGACCCCAAGCTTACACTGTAAGGCACTGATTATGCAATGTGCTGTTGAATGGAGAGAACTACAGCAAAGTCAACGAAACTTAAGGAGGTACACTAGCTTGGTAGTCCTAAGCTATTTTTGTAACAACTCATTACAAGAATTGGTATAAAACATGACTGGATGCACTGGAAAAATGAAAGAGGAATGAACTGGAGATGTATTGTTAATCTCTATTTCTTCTTACCAATGATTTCATTGGTGTCACTGGAGCAAAAATGACTCTGGGACTGCACAAGATAACTTGTAGATTTTTTGTTTCCTTTTGTTTTCATTTTAGACCTTTTCTCAGGGCTATTTGGTATAAGTCATGAGTTACTGCTCTAAAGTTCATATTTCTACTTAGGAAGTCTTCAGAGAACTACTTCTACTCTGGTTTTACTGCTGTGAAGAATTTAAGTTATGTTGGTGCTAGACCTGAGTGCATCTTTGTTACACACAGATGATTGTGAGAGAGAGAGATTTGTGTGTGTGTATATGTGTGTTATATACACACACATGTGTGTGTGTGTGTGTGTGTATATATATGTGTTATAACATATATAGCATATGTGTATATACTTTGTTGCATGTAGATATTGATGCATAACACTGTATTTAGAAGAACAGACACAATTCCTTTACTTTGAGCTTCCTGAAATAACCAGGAAAAATAAGAATTATCATGATCTGGACTAACCCTTCATTACCTGTTGCACCCTTCATTTGTCTTAGGCACCCAGCCAGATCTGAAGTTGATTTAGCATTAACCTCCTGCTATTAAGTTAATTTAAAAAAAACCAAAGCTGTTCAGAATAATCCAAAAGTGAGGCAGATAGAAGAAGTATGTCACTATGAATTCCAGTCATTCCACTGAATTCAGGTCTGAATTTGGCTTCATACATGTCAACACTGGTAATAACCTGCAAAACATCTTCCCATTTTGGGAGGAAGGAGAGCTGTTCCTTGAGTTTCCATGGTGGAACAATGGAGAGAAAAAATGAAAAGATTAATCTGTCTGAGGCACTATGACCTCTAGGATTCCTGTGTGTGAGGTATATGTGGCCATTTGACCAATGTCTTTAACATTCCCCTTGGCACTCTTTGAAATTGTCTATTACAAAACAGATGGTGCAGTAGTTACTTTTTGAAGGGCTAGAAGAGCATGACCACATCTGGAATTAATCTTTAGCTCCCTAAACCAATAGATCACTCAGTGTTAAGAGGCCTTCCAATATAAATGCATTGCATAAGTACAGGGAAAGAATACACAGCTTTAAGGCAGAATATGAGCAGTTTGGAACTATAATTCATAGGCACAGAACTCTTTCTGATCAACTGTCTGCTTTATGGGCAAGCCTTTTCTACAAGAATTTCTTTTCATTTTCATTAAGCAACAACAGTAAGTGAAATATATAATTCAGGTTTTCTATAAAGTGTTTTCCTTTTCCGTTGATGGCAACAGTATTCCTAAAGAGATGACCTCTTTCATTTTCATACTGTCCTTTGCCCCAAAGGATAGCTAGAGGTTGTATTAAACCAGCATGCACCCCAGCATCATTCAAATAAAGCTAGCTGTGGAGTTTTGGATGGTCATTAAGCAGTAGAACACATGCTCTGAAGAATGATGGGAAAGTTCATTAGGGCATTCAGTGATGATGCTAAGGTAAAAACTGTTTCCGCAATATTTGATGCCGAGGAAAAGCACAAGTTTTATCCCATAGAACCTCATATTTTAAAATGCTGTACTGAACTACCTGGCTAATATTTGATCTACATAATCTAAATATTTAAAATATCAAATGTGTTATCTGTCATTATGGAAAAAAAAATTGTAATGTCAAAAATGCATTACTTCCTGCAAAGACCCTGAATTCGTGTAACAATGTAGTTGTAAGGGCAAAGAATTTTGAATGTTATCAAATCTACAAGTTGTGTCTCTGATACTATGTTTAAAAAGATAAAATTTGTCTCATCTGTAGTAAGTCGCTTGGCTTGTATGCTTTTCTGTCATTCTTTTGTAAAGTACCTAGCACAGGGAGAGATGAAACACCTGCAGATAAATAATACAGTGTTAGTTTATATTCCCAGAATAAGTTGTTGGCCCTCTAATTATCCTAATTTGTAAGAATTTGAAACATTGCACAAGGCAAGAAACATTTCACAATATGGATTTGCTGAAGCCAATGGAATTCCACAGGAGTTACTCTGATCTGTGGGTAGCTGATGAAAATAAAACCAACCTCTTTACCCACCGGTTCAGAATATGGGTTTTGAGGTAGACACTTGTCCTATCAGATTACAGTTACCCTACCTATTAATTCTTTATAATCATTGTAGTTGCTTTGCTCAGCTTGAAAATGGAAGTTTTGCTGAAGATTTTACAGTATTTCAGATCAGTATCTTTGCATACCTTTGGGGGCACACACAGCACAATTGTGATAGGATATTCTGCAAATGACAGTCTAGCGTAGGTTTAGATTTTGGTTGTATCACTTCATTAATTATTTTGATACCTGTTAAAGTATTGTAGCTGGTTTGCCTTCAATCTTTTCCTTACGCTTAAGATGTAAAGATTAAATAGCTGATTCCGTAGAATGCTGGGCTTGTATTTAAACATTCTGATTAATTCTACACTTTAGCATTTTTGAGTAATAGAGTCAAAAATGCCTACAGTTTTATAAGCCCTCCAAAAAGACAGAAGCACAAGAGACACCAGGAGTAGATCTGCCCTGACCCTAGCCAGGGGGTTGGCTGCAGCTTGTGTGATGACGTGTTCCCATACCCTACCTTCTTGCCATATATGTAGGACCCTTGCTGACAGTCTGCAGATGTTCATCACCATACAGTCAATGTATAAAACTGAATCAGTATTCTTATTGGAAGAGGTGTATGCTTCTCACTCACTTATTTCACACATTTCCAGAAAAACATGGCTAGGTGTTCACTGATAATGTCTTCCACTGAGGTTGATCAAGCTAGAATTATTTCCCCCAGCCTATATACTTTTTGCAAATTCAACTGTTCTCTGTGTTGGCTGACAACTGGAATGCTTTCTTTGTAAATAAGAAAGGCATTTTTTCAAGAAAGATTATATTCTTTTGAAATTTTTCCAACCTGAAAAAAAGTTGTGTCATTAGTTCTGAAAGCCAATCATTGGATAACTTTTACTTTTTAATATGAATCAATATTTTCTGTAAGGGAGATAGATTGTGGCTGTGCAGTTAAGAGTGAATTCAGTTCTGTACTTCAAATTTACATTAAGAGCCATGCTATATCCTGGCATCCAACTAGGAAATTCTGATGACAACTAAGTAATGCGGGATTGCCTGCACTGCAAGTGAATAATGAAAGCCTGTCTTAAACACATTGTCCAAATTCTGTGTGCAAAACTGAGATGCTAAAGTTTCAGTGTCTTTGTTTTCACTAAGTTTCATTTTCTATTCTATATAACAACACACATATCCACATGAGGGCACCAGCTGACATCTTATTCTCAGACCAATGTGTAATCTGTTTCTGAAATGAATATGTCAATCAATGGTCATTCCATCCTTATACTTACAAAGCTAGAGTACAGATTGAGCTGTTAAATGTTACAGTTCCCAAATTTTGTTTTATTCTTTTTCGATTTGTAGGGCAGCAATATTTTTACTTTCCCTAAACTCTACATTCAACAGAAATCTTGAAATAAACTTTAGTCTGATAGAGATGTGGGGATGTTACGTTTTTAAAAGACATAAAATTCTGTTTTAACCTGGCTGCATAATGGAATGTAAGTGAACTCTCATTAAAATTGGTAAAGTTTATTATTTCTTAGCTTTGAAAGGAGAACAAAAATCCAAATATTTTAACCTCATTTTTATTAAGTCCACAAAAATATGCAGTCAACACCCAGTCCATTTGTAGAAGTTAATCTTTTTAAAAAAAGCAAAGAGTAACTGGTGCTCTACTCTGGGTTAGGCTGAGGATTCAGGACAAAGACTGTCCCCTTCCTTTCCCCACTGAACTCCGAGAACGTTGACCAAGATAAATACAGTACAGGAACAATTGCATTTCCTCTCCAAGCTCCCAAAGTGTCAGGCAATCAAAACTAGAAAGGCTTGAGGCTTTCTTCAGGGGCCAGCAGACTGCAGGCTATAAGGAGAATGTAACAGTATATTAGCTACACAGGGAAGTTACCCAAGCCGACTGCAGGTTACTTCACAGAGGTAACTGCACACAACATGGGAGTGATGTAAAGGGTATTTTTCTTTGAAATCAACTAGACAACATTTTGAAGGAAAGAGAAACTTGTCAGGAACTTCCAAGATGCTTTAGAGGGTATTCACAAAAGCTGTTTTAGCCTAGTGAGGCTAATCTTCCTAGACTAAGCAGTGGAAACCTACAGGCTTTTCCAGACAGTGATTCAGAAGAATCAAGTTAACTTCTTCTCTTGCTTGCGCCAGACCAAAGCCTCTTTCTCCATTGACTGTTGGGGTGATCTGGAGAAATTGGCCTGTTGGGGCTAATCTTGGTCTTAGTGAATACACTCTCGTGATGACAGAGAAACGAAATACCATTGTTTAAAGATTAGCGGTATCATGATATAATATAGTCCTCTGGAGCGGGGAAAGCCTGAGAAAATCTTGTCTCAGCAGAATGCCACAGATTTGGAAAAGTCAGAAGTGGTGTTGAGCTGAGGACTATGCTCGGTCCTTATGGCAATGCAGATACATAGACAGAAGCATGTTTCATAACATGAGAACAAACCTGAGCATTGGAGCAGACATTAAAAAATTGTGAAGATGTGTATCTACTGGAAATCCTGATGGAAAACAATGACTTTAAAGAATCCTTAGGGTATTTTTTTCTCAGAAAAAATGGTAATTTGGCAGGACAATAGTCTACCTTTAGCACAGTAATTTAGTCTTGCAAAATATACAAAAGTACTCTAGGTCCAGAATCCTCAAGTGACTGTTTTGGGGAAAGAGGAAGAAGTTAACATCTGTAAGATCCTTCCCTGCATCACCTATGCACTGAAAAAGTTCTCCATGCAAGTGTTTCATGTACATTAAATATAAATTATATGCATGCCAGAAAATGTTAAGGTATTTATGTATATGAACCTGTATTTTTGGGACGTTGCTTTAGCACAAGAGCTACCTTAAGTGATTACTTCTTTCTTCAGATATTACCAAGAGAGATGCAAGAGATGATTAATGGATGCTTGTTTGTTATAGGCCCCAGCAAGTATCTCTGGTATCTCAATGATAGCTGTATGTCAGGGGAAGGGAGGAGGGGAATTAGAGTTGTTTAGTGGTCTTCTTGCATTGCTTTTGTTCCAAAGCACTTTTAAGGGGAAGTAATCAGCAGAGCCAGTAAGTGTTACAATAAAAGAGGTTCTGTTTGATCCATAAAGTACTTATTCAGCTATCTAGAAGGACGGATTAGGTGAATATATACTCATCAACTGAAAAGTCTGATGCCTTGGAGACACTGGAAGATTTCTAAAGATTCTGGATTACTGATTTTAACATAGATCAGACCTCAATTTAGCTCAGCATAGCTGATAATATAGGAGAAAAGAAAATTTCACTGTCCTGAGAGATGACAAAGCTAATGATGTGTAACTGGGAGCCTGAGATTTCAGCATGCACACTGAGAAATAATGCAGAAAATGCAGCTTTGTTGCTGAGTAAAACCCTGAGAGGGGCAGTACCCTAAGCACTATAGGAGTGTTCATACCTGAGGGAAATTGTGAAGCTGATAGCACTCTGCGTGCCAGGATCCGTTTGGTGTGTGTGAGTCACAGCCTCTTGAGTCTAAGTGGTACTGACAACTCAGAGGAGATTTCAAAGGCATTGCAGGAACTGCAAGAACTAAGATAAGGATGAAAAATAAAAGATTGTAAGCCGAAACTGTAGCACAGAGCAGAGGCAGCACTGGCTAGAGCGGCAGCAATTTCTGTGGGAATCTTCTGAGCTGAGATCTGTCAGAAATGATGGGAGTCATTTGACCTAATTTTAGCTGTCCAAGGGTTATTTAATGAGGCTTAATTCGTTGCCTAAGCTTCTCCTATAGTTAATGAAGAGGTAGAGATACCTTCAGAAAGTGGTTCAGGTCTTTTACACTGGCCTAACTTTGATACTTATCCTGGGTAAGGTATCTGCTGTCTAAAGGCAACTGTGGAGCTTCACTGACTGTAGAGGAATCATCTGGGACTAGATTAGACACCTAACTTCTAGACAGCTAACCTTAAGTGAAATAGTCGCATCAATTTGTAGGTGGTATTGTGAATTTGCAGCTCATGTCTGAATAATGATCACTTCTACATAGCTTATAACTCTAAATCAGAAAGTTTTAATAGTTGAACTCTTTCTCATATTTAGCATCTGGCGATTCAGGTACTAAAAATGACACCAAAATAATGACACCAATGTGGCACATCAGAAAGCAGTGATGTAGACGAGCAATCCAGATGCATGGTCATGCATGTGTGAACAAGAAGTACAGGCTTTGAACACACAAGAGTCCTTGCACTGGGGCGTGGCAATTCTGGAAAAAATTTAGAAGTAACTACAGAGGTCCTGTGTGGTGTCTTCCTCGCCAGCACTCTCTTGCTAATAGGTATTCAGTTAGAGCATGGATCTTCCTGTATACTTAAGAGTTTCTCTTCCTTAGCACTTCAATTCACAAAAAGAGTAAATTGGTTCAAATGGACCATTTCACAATCTGAATCCAAATGTGTTAACAACATGAAAGTTCTGTGATACAAGCCCTAAAGTCGCCTAAAAGGCCTCTGCTTTTCCAGTGCTGTATTTGGAATAAGACTATTCAATAGTTAAAATTAACAGAAAAAAAAACAACAAACTGTTTCTTAGAAGAATAATCCTTCCATAAGCAGAAGCACTAACATGTTTTCCATAGATTAACTTAGATGACTTACCACATATCTCTACCATGGAGATCAAGTAGTGGTATGATTAGTAAAGATACTAGGGCAAACTGTAGTGACAGCAATTTTTTCCCAGCTACCAGGTGAAAACTAACAGTTGCTAGTTTAAGTGATATTTGTGTAGAATTATAGTGTTCCTTTTTTTTTTTTTTCCTTTGGTCAGTTCAGGGCATGTCTCAGCTGATTTTCCCCAGCACAGTTCGGCCTCAAGGCAGTCCTCTGGCCTCCCCTTTCCTTACTCTGGAGTTCTCCTGGCCTCCTCAAATTTTTATTTTTAATAAATA
>NW_009615528.1:0-4391 GCF_000690535.1 Cariama cristata
CTTGAACTCTCCCGGCCTGGGATGCAGTTCCGCCGTGAGGCTCTGTCGAGATCGGGGAGTCCCAGAACTGGGGGCAACTCAGTGCTGAAGCACAGCGGGCAGATGTGGCAGTTGTGCTTTGTGCTAGGCGAGAAGGTGTGGTTTGGGTTCAGAGAGCGATTGCTGTAATAATTCCCTTCCTGTCTGGCTAAGTAGACTCCCCCATGCAGGGCAAGCTGAGAAGAGGAAAATCTCATCACACTCTGGCTGGGGGCTCCTATTTGCCCTTCAGTTGTTAGGGATCTACAGGCGGTTGCCCCTCACAGCCGTATTCCCTGTCTAGAGGTATATCCAGCTGGCTTTTCAGCTTTCCAGTGTTTGTGGCAACACTTGTCTGGGGTTTGTGCGAAAAGGCTGTGGTATTCTGCCCATGGATCGTGGTCCTCAGAGGTAGGTCATCAGGCTGCGTCAAACTTCGGTCCAGCTCTTACCACCCTGTGGACCCACAGTGGGCCGTATATCTCCAAATTCTTCTCCAAGTGATTGTCCTGGCGAATAACCACTGCACAGCAGAGGCACACAGACATCTCTGGGCAGTCAAGGTGGAGGCCTCATAGATCAGCTCAGCCTGCAAGGGTGTACGTACCTCCTGTCCTCTGTACACGTGCTTATGGGAGAAGGGATGCGGGGCCGTGCCTTCTTTTCCCAGGCTTTCTCAGCTGCTGAAATGGGCTTTGTGAAGGTTTTGTTTTGCTCTTGGCTTCTTTCTGTTCCTTCCTCCGGATAATTTTTTCTCCCCGGTGGGTTCCTGGTGTTTAAATGGTGCCTCTGTCAGAGGGCTTTGCTAAATGCACCAAAGCAGCTGTCTTGGTAGAAGTGTACCTGTTTGTACAGAAAGTAAAGTTAAGGCCTGCTGAAAGAGGGAAGGAAAGCTCCATCACTATCTTTGGGTGGATCCGTTGTCATCAGTCTGGATCGGGGAGACCCCTATCATCCAGGTGACCTCTGTGTTCAGTTAGCCTCTTCTTCCGTCCAGAAATAGCCATTGCAGCCCCTATGGATGGCATGGGTTCCTGCTGCACAGCAGCAAGCAGAGGGGTGTCTTGCCCACCCTCATCCTAGTGACCTCCTGGAGGAGAGGCCTTGGGACTCCTTTCCAGCTCAGCCTCGTATGGGAGAAACTCCTTGAGGAAGGGGAATTGCAGGGCTGTTACTTTGGCCGGTAAGCCGCTGGCTCTACAGAGTTAGAACTATTAGATCCTGCTGATTCCTGTCGGCCTCAGGATTGTCGGCTGCCAGGAGAGGGTTCTGACCTTCTGCGAGTACCTGGTAGCCTTCACAATCTCCATCCCTGCTCTGTCTTTGCAGCCAGCCAGGCTGTGTGGACAGGAGCGACACAGAGAGCTGCTGCTTGTGCAGACGGTGGGTGCAAGCTGAGCAACACCTCAAGCGCTGCCACTTACACAAGCCTTCCCCTGGTACTCCCTTGCTGAGTTGGAGCCTTCAAATTCCTCCTCACCTCTGCATTGCTTCCCTCTGGTCTGTGGCCCTCGGGCCAACTTTTGACACTAAAATTGCATGTATTGATAGCAACTGCAAAAATTGGCAAGATGATTTCCAAGCTAGTGGTTCCAAATGCTGTATCCCTTCTTCCCGGTGTGCCACCAACCTCTCTGATGTCTGCGACCCTTCCGCACACAGGAGCAAACCCACATGTGCTTTAGGAATGCAAACCTATGCTCTTGTTTGACAAATCCTCCGGCTTAGAGGAAGATTGAGATATTTTCTTCTTTTGTTTTGGGGGAAGGGGGTGGTCTCTGTGCAGGCAGTTTCTGCATGGTGCGTTACTTGTGCTCTGCAGATTCCTCCAGAGAGAGGTGGCAGGAGGCCCTGGTGCTGACTCACGTTGCTTTAACTGTTGCTGATCCTTTGAAGGATCTCCATCTTCTGTGGAGCTGCTGCTCCTCAGAGTTTAAGTTGATGCTCTCAGGTCTTGATGTCTAACACAGAGTTTCTGTTCTCTTCTCTGTCCCTGAGGCTGTTAATTGTAGCAGCTGCCTTGAAAAGGGCTCTGGCAGTCTCAGTGCTCCTGTGGAAGGAGATGGGGTATGCTGCACTCTGCTAGCACGCTCCTAGGATCACAGACTTATTTGACTTTGAACCAACCACGCTAGGTAAAGGCAATTCTCATTAACTTACTGGAGAGATCTGGGTCTCCTGGCTCCTGTTGAAAGAAGACTGATCATCTTTGGAGCATGATCAGTCTAGGCAGTGCTGAGGACATCGCATACCCTGGTCCTTACACCGAAACTACTGATGTGACTGTCCTATCCTACCTTCAGCCTTCAGGTCTGCCAAGCTAAATGGGCCAGGCAGCAAAGAATCTGCCTTGAGGGGACCGCAGTTCACCTGAGAGAGAAGCTGAGACCTTGGGTACCTGTAAAGATCTGGAGGCTGCCCTGTACAGTTCCTGTCACTTCCAAGAGCAGAGCAGTGCCCTAGTTGCATTTTTCATAAGGTCACCCACTTGCCACAGTGTCAACTTTCAGTTTTCAGGGTTTGTTTGCAATGAGACTGTCTGAGATAGTCCCCAGACTGCCTGTTAGACATCAAGTGGTGTCGCCTTGTGCCAGTGCTAACCACAGCCTCTGAAGATGCCTCTCAGATGCAATTCCACCCTCCCAAAACTACCAGGTTCCTTCCCTCTCTGCATCTCTTTCTGTCTAAAGTAGCATAATGACAGATTTGGGGTGCTGAGCAGAGCAGTACTTGAGAACAGCATCTCAGCAGTCGGCTTTGTGCCTGCCTGTGCCATTTCATGAAAACTTGCCATAGCGGGGCTCTGCAGCATGCTCTGGATTTATGCAGGTGGGATGGCGTTTTCTGGGAGTTCAAATTCTCTGGTGTCTCTCGACTTTCAGCAGCCTTACTCTATGCTGCCATTTGCCCTTTTCACAGGAAGATTTCTGCTTTTTAAGGAGTTATGATCACTGTCGGTATGGACAGTCCATCCATTTAGATGGTGCCTAGCTCTGATAGGTGACTCTGTTGGGTTATCTTGCATTGCTCTCCTTTCATGCCTACCAGATTAGTCAGTAAAGAGGGACTCTCCAGTCAATGCTACACATGCATTTGATACAAATGCATGTTTCTGCAGATTTTTTCCCTTTTCTTTAATGTTTCTTTACAGAGTTCAGTTGCCGGGTCCGGATTTATTGCCCTAGGCAGTCTGTTTGGCCTTTGCTGGCTGAGTACAGATTGCCTTCTCCCGAGATCTTCTGCCAAGTCATGGCAGAAAAAGCGTGCTGTCATCTGCCTGCTGGAAACTTGTGCTTGAGCTTGTGGTTGACCACACAGACTTTGTTGGGTGGGTTTCTCTTTGCTCCAGCCTCCTTCTGCTAGTGGATCTTTTCTTGCCTTTCTCAGGAGAGCTCCCCACCTCCAAATCCAGAGGCTCTGAAATTCCTGAGGGCATATTCTCGCTGTGGCCCTGGGATCAAGCCGTGCAGACCGCTCTCCCCGACGCCTGCCAGAACGAAAGCAGGAGCAGACATAGAGGCTCCAGAGGCACTGGGTGCTGAAACCAAGGTGAGTTGCGCACTAACTGCATCCATCCCAGGGGTTTCTTGGCACTCATCCATCCTGAGGGTTTCTGGCACTTAACATTGCTCCTGCCTGAACTCTTCATGTGTTCTTCTAAAGAGTTGGGTCAGATGTGCTGCATGAACAGGGAGATCTGTAAATACTCTTCCTGGCTGAAGGGAATAAACAGGGTCTTGGTCACTGGGGTGGCGAGATGGGTGTCAGGGATTGCTAATACTACCTCTGGCTTCATCCTTGCTCATAGTTAAAGAGATTGTGAAGTTCCCTTTGAAAATCCCACCTCCTTGCTGTAGAGGTGCCAGTGATCCCAGACCTGCTCTTCCTGGGGCTTTGCAGGAGGTCTTGGGGATTTGGAGACTGCTCACACCTTAATCAAAGGAACTGTGGCTTCTGGACATTAGATAAAAAATTGGGAAATGGATGTCCTTTTTAGTAAGGAGAGTCAAATCAGTATTAACAGTTAGACCTTTCAGGTAGTCTGTCCGGGAGGTCCGAAACTGCTCCAGGACTCAGGTCTTCTTTCCTTGGCAAGCGTGAGCTTGTCAGTTTGTTGGTTCCCAAATGCCGCGGAGTGACTGTCACCGTTTAAGGCTGGGCCGGCGCTTAAAGCGGGTGGCAGATGCTCTCTGTTAACCCCGTCCCTTCCCAGAGGGGGAAGGAGAGGAGAAAAGCGAGAGAGAGACTGGCAGGTTGGAACTTAAACCAAACTTTAATAAAACAGTAACAGTGAAAAATAGTATAAATATTATTAAAGCTAATATTAACAATAATATAAATAGCGATATACAAAACCCGATACCGCTTTCCCG
>NW_009615529.1:0-13487 GCF_000690535.1 Cariama cristata
CGATGTTGAGACATTACTGTTCTTTTGAGCCAACTTCGGACCGACTCTCACAGCCTCGTGTTCACCAAGGTGCTTTTCCAAGGTGGTTTTGTCCTTGCAGCCAGACTCTAACTCAAATAGAGTTAGTGGGTTGCAAGTCAACATAATTGGGCATTGGGTAATACAGTGTTGAGAGGAGAAACGCTTACAATTGTTTTGTCATGTATTGACTTATGAGTTATGCCTCAGTTCTAATGAATCAAAAAGCTTTCTGAGGCCTGTTTTTCTGAGACTCTGGAGATCATCGAGTACTCATAGTAATCAATGCAGACACTATTAAAAAGTATGACATTGACTAACGTCATTTATAGTTGAAGATTACTTGGTGCTGTATTTCTTTCCCTTGCTATAGGAGAGCCTTCTTATTGTGGTAATGATGCTGGTATTGATTCGCTCACAAGTGAAAGGGAGAGCTTGCCTTTGCCCTCGTGAACTCTTCCAGGAATTGATGGGGGAACACCTGGAGAGTCACAGGCCAGTCCCACTAGGCTGACCACCTGCAAAAGAGCGCAGAGTCTGCATTGTGGATGAGGCATTCCTCCTCCAGGCTTTGTAAGGGAGCCCAGAAGCAGCATTTTTAGAAAACCAGACAGAACTTTTCATGAGTGTGTTCAATCCCATTTTCTTTAAATTAAATGTTATTTCTGTGGAGAAGTTCAAACACATTGGAATGTGGTGTGTAGAAAGACTTCACATGCAGTGCAAGGGGGCAAGACAATAGGATATGAAAACTTATGGTTGCAGCTGTCTTGTAGATTTCAACTAACTGATTACTGGTTATACCCATAGGCTGCATGTAGGATCAGGTGGGTCCTCCTTCACTTTGCAGCTGTACAGATGGCATTTGAGAAGGTTTAATCTTTGATAAGCTTATAGATAAATACCTGAGTCAAACAAAGTTTGTGGGAATGTGACCACATGGATAAAGAGAGAGGATGAACTGAAGATCACAAAGGAGTTCAGTTGTAAAATAAGGGCTGAAAGGTACATTTTTCAAGGTCTCCATCTTTAATCTGATTTTTCTGGAATTCATTGTTACCCCTTAGCTCTGCAAAATGTGTGTGTCCTGCTCCATGAGCCAGGATGTCACTACAGCAAGTGGTCTGATCTTAATGATGGTGATTGCGGGTTCCTGGAAATGATGATTCACGTGCTGCATGGAAGAATTGGTCTTTGGAAACTTGCCTCAGTGCTTGGGCCTGTAGAATAACTGTTTCCTTTTTAGAATTTTATTTATTTAAAAAGCAAGCAGATCCCTGGCTAGCTGAAGACCATGCAAAATAATGGTAATGACACAGGCTTTGTCTTTTGATTTGTAATTACCAGAGGATAAAAAGCCATACATGAGTGACGTTTTGCAAAATGAGGGAATCCTGTTGGTACATTGCTGATAAAATATTTATTATTTCTGCCAATCTTTCCTATCATAGTCCCTCTCCAATATCTTCAAGAGGAGAAATAGCCTACTGAGGATCCTCTTTATGTTTTCCAGGCATAGGTCCACAAGAGTTTCTTCTCCTTTTAGAAAGGAGAACACACAGAGAAAATTCGTGTTTGCTGGATGAGTGAAAAGACACTTGGTACCTCAATTAGCCATCCAGCAAATCTAAATGCAGATTCCAAAAGTTATGAGTGAGATTTGGAGACAAAATGTTCCAGAATTAAGTGTCTCATTGTTTATTTTTAAGGTTCAGTTTAAGTTTTCACTACGATGTCCTCACAGAGAACCATATGAGGTATCTAGTAGCTACACCTTATTTGTGGGTTAGTTCTTCAGCACTATATTTTGGTGAGGACAGACATGCTCTGCAAAACAGATCCTGGGAGAGACTCTGGTGAATGCATAATAGTTCATAAAGCAAAGTGGCTGCTAAGTAGCCACAAAATGTAAATAACCACACCAGAGTAATAGGTGCATACTGAGAAATGGAGTCCCTGAAGACCTCCAACCTATTCCACAGTCCCCAAACAGGATCACCTTTTTATTGATATTATCTACACTGTTCTTTTAGACTTTGTAGTCTTCGAGGATGTCCCACAAACTGGGTGCTTTGTAGCACAGACAAATGGAAGATGTGAACGTATGGAAAGAACAAGTTTTGCTTTTGGTCAGGGTTTCCCTTCTGCTTTTTTTCTTCTGTCTGACTGCACTATTGTGGAGTTCCTTCCTCGCACCCCTTCCTGACACACCCAAAGGGAAGGTCTTGGCGCAGCCCTGTCACTCTGCATTTCACAGACAAGTGGCATCTGCTGTCGCAAGTAGGAAAGAGGAGCAAATTGGAGACAGGGTAAGTGTTGACATAACTGAAGGCTGTGACACCAGTCCTTTTAATTAGGTGGAGAAAGAAGAGAGCTAGCAGATATTTTTAGAAAGCAAAATGCTGGGGAAAACTACCTCATTCCTGAGGTCTCTGGGTTTTATCATTTTAAGCTCTACAGTGAAAAAAATCGAAATTACATCTTTCTAATTCTTTCCACTTCCTTATTTATCCCTCGCCCTTTTTCCACCCTGTCTCAACAACAGGATTACTCAGGAGCTTGAATCAGAAGTTAGTTCCACGAACTTTTTATTGCTTACCTGCCCCCTGCAGATCAGTTGTATGTAATATCAGACCCTCAAAGTCTAATTAATAGAAATCAGAGCCAATAAAATGGATTAAGGTGTGTGTGGGTTAAATGCACTCAAAGTCTGTCTTCCCCTGATGCCATCAAAGCCCAAGGTAACTCCTCCCAGTTTCAATATTGCTCTATTATCACTCGTGCCCATGCTAGAGCAGCTGGGGACTTCAACATGAACAGAGGTGGGCCAAAGCTCAGCTCTCATGAGTATGTCCAAGTGGGTCTGATCTGCAGCTCATTGCAATCAATGCAAAGTCACTTTTTGACTTGACCTGGGCTTGGATCAGCCAACAGAGTGCACCAGTATTGTTCTTACAGTTCTCCAAGGTTTTCTGCCCTTAACCCTGCCTTGTCCTTATTTCTCTTATGGCAAAGACCAAGAAGCCTGCTCAGGGCCCACCTGGGTACCCTGGCTAGCTACCAGGTCTCTTCTAAAGAGGAGAACTTCACAGATGGAGCTTTTTTTGCTGATGATCTTGCTGGATTTTCCCACAGATTTACAGCTTCAATATTGTTTGGTTGACATGGGTGCATTAGAAAATGCCTACATGCTCACAGCCATTGTACCCGGCAGCCCTCAATGCAAGAGGGATGCAATATTATTATTATAGTGAAGTAACAACACACCACTTGTTCTACAGTTACTGGCCTTTAGCCCGTAGGAGAGGTTGCAGTCCAAAAAACACTATCAGAGAGAGAGAAAATGAAATGCATTAAAAAAACCCCAAAACATAAATTGCCAGACTGAACATAATGTTTACCATCTAGGTCTTCTTGGTTTTCTATTGAGTGCTTCACCATTTAACAGCCACTCTTATTCAGGAGGTTAGAGAGTTCAGGAAAGGGTACATCCTCAGCTGAGATTGTCTGCAGACTTGCAGAGATTACACTAAATTGGGAAAAGGTTATGTAAATTTTGAAGATCTCTCTTTGGTAATCATGAATATTACAAGCATGGTTTTGTACTCTGGTTTCCTAAGGAAACTAAGATTAGAAGATTATGCTTAGGTGGGTACCTCAGTCAGTAAGTCTTGCTGTTTTCCCTTTGTGTCCCAAATAACATTTAAGCCTTCTGATGAAGTTCAGCTAAATTTGGCAGCATGGTTGTGATCTCCAAGCTTTTGAGTTTCTCCAAGTTTCATGAAAATGGGCAGCTGAGTAGAGGAGACAGGGTTCCTAGGTATGGAAGTACTACATTGTACCTCAGTTCTTATCAAATTTTGTAGAATTCAAGTGGGAGACATTATGAACACTGACTTCAGAGAATGCATGTGTGGCACATGACATGTAACCATAGTGCTGAAATCCATACAAAATGAAGTCTTTAATTTCTGCACTTCAATACAATATTATTTTTTTCACTGGAGAAACTGCAGACTTGGGATTTGCAGATCCTGAATGGACTGTACACACCAACAGGCTGGATTTTTCTCTTGCATTGAGTGTCTGATAGCTGCTTGGCCTTACGCAGCATACCGCCAGTTCCCATAGCACTGGCACTACAAAGAGTTTAGAGCTGTGATCCAGCTAGAGCTGCTTTCTCATCTAGTCTGAAGTATCTGGAGAGCTGATGTGAATTAGTATAGCTTCTCCTGCACCCTGTAGCCTACAGTTTGAGCCCAGCATTTGTAAAGCAAGGAAATGAAACCCATTATTTTTCATTACAGCTCAGTGCTATTTATTTGGCACTTGAACAGTTTCTTGAGAAATGCAGGTGGTAGATTTTTATTGCAGCTAAACTATTTATTGTTACTTAGGCACACATTTTGAAAGGCATATTGGTTGCATTAGTGCTTTACAGATGAATGGAGGTTGTTTACCCTGGCCTTATACCATCCTTCATTGATTGCAATGACTACAGTGCAAAACAACTTTGTGGTAAAACCATTGCACGTGTACTGATGGTCAGAGCACCAAATTCTGCCTTTGTTCTGTAAATACAGCTCCCATTACAGCTGGAAGGCTGTAAGGTTTGGCCCTCCAGTGTGCAATGTCCCTCAGCTTTGACTGTGAGATCAGAAAGTCTTTGAATGTTAACAGGTACCTGTAATTATTTTGATTACTTTGTTGACGTAATTAATTACATGCTGGAGTATTTTGTTGAATTAAGTTCTAAACTGTAAGCTTGCTTATTTTATCTAGTCGCTGTTCAATGAACTCAAAGAACTACTTTATTTTAAGGTTGAAATATCTAGCTGGTCAGATTGAGTGTCTAGTACTATGTGCAAAAACATGCTAGAAACAAGTTTGCTGAAAAAAAGGAAAACTACTTTCTGGGAACATTGGCAAAGGGAAAAAGAAAAGTAGATGACATCTTCTACAGAACATTGCTGTCCCTGACAGGATGATTCCTAGGAGCTTTCTACTTGCTTTCTATAGATACAGTTTCTATAGAAATTTGGAATTTTAAGACGCAAATCCAGTATAGCTTTATCTATTCAAACACTTCATGCAAAGCAAAAGTGGGTCATTGCACTGTGACAGAACCAGTGAAACCCACCAATCTTTCTGTAGGACAGCTACTTTCAGTAAACAAAATACCCCAGTGTAAACCTCTTGCAGGGTGTCCTATGTGTCAGCTAGCTGGCTGTGACCCAAAAGTGTCCTTCCTTCCATACAGAGAAATCTTCCTTGCGCTACAGATGTCTTTTGCACATGTCAGTTGATGCATTTGGAGGACTTGAAATAACAATTTGTGTAACACTACATAGCTTATGCACCAGGCTGAAGGAGCCGTTCAGCTTCAAGTACTGCCTGGAGGCCACTTTACCCAAGATGCCTGCAGGGTAGTAGGAGCAGGAGGTCAAAAAGCCATCAACAGGTTGTGTGAGCAGTGTTACAAGGAGTGGTTATGGCTGAGTTTAAGCAGCGGTAGCTTATCTAGCTAGGAGACCCCTGTTTGGTGTAACTCCCATTCCTGCAGTCAGATATCTCAGTCTAGTCCGTGTGGCTGGTGACCAGCTCTGTTTTGTCTTCCCCACAAAGATGACTCTATCCCTTTATAGATGATCCTATTAAACCCTAGGAACACACTTAAATCTGGTTGGGGAATGAACTGTCTGTCCTTCGCCATGCAAGAGAGGAGCAGAGCAGTCGTCTTCTTTCTTGGCTCTTTCTGCCTATTTTACATGTCCTGGTATCAGAGGGGTTGTTCATACTCTCAGAACAGTGCGCACAACTGGGAGCACAACTTCAGCCTCAGATGTTCCCCAAAAGTTTAACTGGATGAATGTTTGCTTGTGCAGAGATTGGAAATGAATGTAGTTACCTGTGTCACACGTCCTGTTGTTAAAATCTTCTAATCTTTTTATATATAGGGCAAAGATGCTAAAACTGAAGCTGGTAATGTAAATATCAATGTTCAGAGTTTTCTGTGTGGTCTTCATTAGCTGAGAGGGTTACTAAAAAATCAGAGTGTTACCTGTATTTTGAAGGCTACTTAAAGCTTGGAAATGGCTCTAGATTCAGTTGGTTTTTATTGAGGCAAGAAGAAAAGTTAATCGATGATCTAGAGATTACTAAGTACTAATATCAGAGTTAGAGAAATTAGTGAAATGGTCACCTCTACTAACTCTGTGAGTCAAAGGCTTTTCAGATGACGCATTTACCTACATAACACTGTTTACCTGCTGCTTGAAATGAAACCAGATTCTGACAAAGAAAAGGGCAAAGCTTTCATGCCTTGCACCAGCCAGATGCTGTTAGATCCAGAGTGTGTATTAGTGTACCATTGGGGACAAGACGTGTAGGAAGAGGCCTTCCTTTGCTTCTTTCATCCAGAGAAGAGAGATGTAGAGTTACAGGGAAAGGGAGTATTGCAGAGACAAAGGAGACTGTTCAGTCTGGATCTGCCTTTGTCCTGGAAGGCTTCATAGCTTAGACAGTGAAGTGAACCCTGTCTTAGCCTAAGACAAAAAAAGGAAGCAGGGCTTTGCTTTCCATGCATGGGTGGATTTGAGCAATGGGATCAGGAGGAGTTATTTCAGACAGGTCCATAACTGCGTCACTGAAGCTCTGAGACACTCAATCCAATCAGCTAGATATTTCAACCTTTAAAATAAAGTACTTCTTTGTGCCTAGCAAACAGTGAGCAGATATAATAAGCATGCCTACAATTTAATTCGAATGCCTGCTTGCCCTTTGGAATCAAGTGTCTTAAATGCACCCATCCTACAGCCAGAAAGGGAGACTTGTGACTATCCCATTCAATCCCCACAGTGACGCACCCTCCTTGCTTCATTCAGCAAATCCAGCATCCAGGAATTACTGCGCTCTCCTTATTCAGGCCAGCAACCAATGTGCACGTGGAACAAGCCTACTGGGAAGATATCCAGGCTTCACTTTGACTCCAAGTGACAATGAATTTGCTACACACCCCAGTCCCACTAATCATAGCTAATTACGGTCACTGCTAAGAAGCCCTTCTGCATTTCCCCACTTGGCTCCAGTTCTACCTCTGTGGATGTTTGGTGAGACCGAACCTCCAACTTACTGTCATACAAGGATGTTCACGCATGTTCTTTATTCACTTCTTAACCTACATTTTCCATCAGCTAAAAAACTTCTGCTGTTGCCTGGGGGAGGAGCTTGGCGCTGGTGAAGGGAGGCTTTAGAGAGAGTTTGAAGTTCTCCCATGGAACAGGCCTTTTCTATCCATGTGCTGGCAAATCTGCAAGAGGCAGCAAATTGAGTGTCGGTGTAAGGGACTGAGAAGATGAGCTCCTGGGCTATGTTCTTCTCATTCTATATATCAGTTGGCTTAAAGCTTTTGATCTTTGAGATAATTGGTATAGTGATGTCTTCTTATCTCTCAGAGAGTTCTAGAACTTAATTAATTAACATTTGTGAACTGTGAACACTTCCTCTGATAGGAGCTATTAAGTATCACAGCAAAATGTGAATAATCTTCACATGCTCAAATTAGCTCAACTTTGGTATAAGTGAAAAGAGAATGAGTGACACTTGCTACATCATAGGGAATCTCTTGGGTTATTTCAAATGCTGTAATCCTTCTTTTATGGATTTATGGGCTATTTTTATAATACTAATTCTGATTAAAAATATTAAATCTGACTGTCAGCTCTAATCCATACTTCATCCTTGCATATCTAGCAATGTTAAACACTCTGACTAGCCTAAAGGCATTTAAAAACATTCCCATGCTGTGGAAACTTCTGAGGAAGACATCCAAGCTACACGTTTCTCTGCCTCTGTGATGGAGTTTATGGAGCTGCACAAGCCAGGGTGGCTGTTATATTTAGTGTATTGACTTTGATTATGTCCCAGTTTGAAAGCAGGTGATTTAGTTTTTAACTTTCTGTTGTTCCTCTGTGAGTAAGTGGAACTCAGCTGTGATCATCCACTGATATAAGAAATAGTTTGTCCCTTTCTAGTTGTTGTAGTTTTCCTTTTCTTTCTTTATAGTGGCTGCTCAGCTCCATTCTTAGTAAGTTAAGCAGCTGTATAAAACTGGGCTGGAAATGCCTCCACCAAAATGGGTGAGGTTGAGAGGCTGCTGCTGTAGCCCATTCCCTGTGTGGGGTACAGCTTCTTTGAGCCTGGTCCAAATTACACCCAGGCAAAAAAAAGTTCCACCAAATGACTCAGCAGCATATAACTCACAATAGCAAAGGAGAAAAAGGCACAACTCGAGTTGTCTTGTGTTCTTAGGCAGTTTTGACCCACTTTGGGTTGTATTTTGGACTGTCTGTACTGCAGATGATAGAAATGTACTTTGCAGTATTGAATTCTACATTTTGATACTTACAAAGCTCAGCTAATCTCCCCAAGTTGCACAGCTGATCTGAGAGAGTTTTCAGCCACAAAGTGTGAACTCTTTAGCACTACTTTGCAATTAAAATGCAAAAAATCCCCCCAAAAGAAGGTTTTTAAAAATATGTAAGTTGGTGGTGTTTTTCAATACCCTGTGTGTAAAAGACAGGGTTTTTTCTCAGATTTCTAGTGAAATCTAATTCAGCCATGCAAGAAGCAATTAAGCTAGAATACATTGTTCTGTTTGATCTGATCTTTGAATAATTTAGAGGCTGGAACAAGGAGGGGTTTTTGTTATTTGTACTGAACAATAAAGACTTTGCTGATTATATTTGCAAGTAAACACAGCAGGCAAATTATGTGAGGCACATAAATGTGAGAAATGCCTGAGAAAGAAAGTATGTGAGGAAGAATGTACTTGGACCTGTGGAGTTTGTCAGCCATATGTAGTGTGATTTTCTGATATGGACAGATGGAAAAATAGTAATGTAAAATGTTACGCTAGAAATCATCCAGTTCAAGTTGTCTTATAACTTCAAATTCGTTATTTCCATCTGATACATTACTATAACAGGTGCAATCTTATAAACTTCCTTAATAGAGGAAAATGGAATTTATTGGCTATAGGGATGTGTGTAGGAAGATCCAGAGAGTAAACTACATTTCAATTTTGTAGTTAAAGCTTAAAGAATGGTTTGAAAGCTATGCTTTTCATTAAACATTTAAGAAGCCTCTGCAGTAGGATAGGTGTTTGCATGCTAAACAGAAGAGAAGGGCATAGACCACTTTCTGTAATGTGATAACACTGTGCCTTGGGACAGGCTGACCCACAGCATTGTCTTGCTTGGACCATCCAGATATAACTCAATCACTACTCACCTTCACAAAGGCTTTTTTCTGCTTTCAGAGTGGGGCATTTGCTGAAAAATTGGTCTTATGCTTTAACCCAGTATATTAACTAGTGGAAGTTTCCTTTGTAGTGGGGATGTACATCGGTTGCTTGGCTGTACAGCCAAAGGAGAAGGGAGATGAATAGAAGTAACCGTGATCACTTCAGTGCAATGGAAGAGCAGACATGGAGAGAAGGGGCAGGGGGATTATGAGGGCACAGATGGAGGCTTTTTTGAGGACACAGACAGCAGCTGTTTTGAAAGCACAGATGGTGATTGGGATGTAGGAATCTGTAGGAAAGCAAGACTTAAAAGATGCCTAAGCCACTTTTTCAAGTGGTCTGTGAGTTCAGGTTTCTCTGTTTTCAAGCACACTTATAGCTAGATTTTAAAAGAGCGTGGGTGACTCTTCAGAATATGTGCTCTTAGTATTTTGTGCAAACCAAGCTCCAAATAACCCAGACTCCCCCTCTCCCACCACCAAAGTCAGTGCAGTCACTGGTCACTTTGAAAAACTGTGTCTGTCTATCCTAGAATTATAATAAATGTTATGGCAAATACATTCAAAGAAATGCATTTTCTCATATGCAATAGTGACTTCGTAAGTGTTCTTTGCCACTGTTTGGTTATTTTTCCCCAGGTTCGCCCTTTTGTCATTAAACAGAACCACAGAGTGACTGTGACCTGCTGACCTTTTTTTCATGACACAATGGATCAGTCTTGTCTTTCCATCACACAACCATGAAGCAAACAAGGCTATGTCAATAAGCTGGCTTTATTTTTAGCTTCCTGCAAGCTGCCTCCTGCTTCTTGGCTCCTATCTCTCCAAGCAGTTGGGAGATGCTGTCTTCCTCTCTCATAGCCTCTGGTGATTACACACTATCTATTCTGGAGTTCGTGTCCATTCCCCAAGTAAGAACAAAGATAAGATATGATTATCAACAGTGGATACCTTGAAGCCTCAGGCTCCCCAGATGCATACTCATGCCAAAACAGGTGACTGTCTATTTCCATTTCATACACTTCTTTCTTCTCTGAAATGACTAAGTGTAGTCACCCTGATCCTAAAAGCTGTCACATCAAGGAGCATTATGGAGTGCATGTCATATAAAAATAGTCATAACAGATCAGAATAGTGTTCGCTAAGCCAAATGTCTCCAAATAGGCACTGCTGTACAAGAAATTACAAGAACAGGGCAAGGACATAGTGTTACTTCAATGAGCAACACCTGAATTTTTAGAAAATGGTGGCTGAGGGACTTCTGAGCCAGAGGTGGGGTATTTGTGCTTAGAAGCCCATCAAGGACTTTATTCTCTCAATTTGTTCAGTTCCTTCTGCAGCTTGCATTTTAAAATTTTTGGTTTGTATTTACAGTGCTTTGTAGATAGGATTTCCAAAGCTGAACTACAGGTTGCACAAATAAGCATCACACTTTTGTTTTGCAACTGCTATATTTATCGCTCCTTAACTCACGGATGAGAAGAGATGGCAAAAAAATTATCCCTGCTCATTTTCTCTGTGATGCTTATGTTTTCATAGACCTATATCATATAGTTCCTCAGCTGCTTTACTTTCTTTGGCCGTAAGAGGTGGCATTTGCTAGAGTGCATGCATCTCTGTAAAGATGGCCCACAGAAATGTCATAGGCAAGAGAGTTTCTGCCTGTTTTGAGTTCATACCAGGAAGGAAACATTTGCAGAGACTTCTTTCCCTTAGGTCTATCCAGAAGTCTTTCACAGCGTACAGGGCTACTAGACTGCACACATTCACTCCAAATTAAATGCACTGAAAAGCAGGCTTGCTGGTGTAACTAAGTAATTCTTTTTTGAGCAATGGCTGACAAATACCAGAAACCATCTATCTCAGTGACTCCATAATGTGAACCAAGAAGCTGATCCCATTCCAAATTCTTTGA
The DNA here is from genome assembly GCF_000690535.1 of Cariama cristata. Lineage (NCBI taxonomy): Eukaryota > Metazoa > Chordata > Aves > Cariamiformes > Cariamidae > Cariama > Cariama cristata. The sequence continues at coordinate 11,237 of NW_009615529.1, forward strand.
CATTTCTTTTTTTTTTTATTTCTGGTTTTCAAGATGTGGACAATACTCGATCCAGTGCCACTTTAAAGAACAAAAGCATGCAAAATCCAGCTCTGCTTTGGAGAGTTTTCACAGAGAAAGCCAGAGAAATTGGCATTTCTCTGACTTAATGCATTGGTTTCTGTCCACAGCTGCCTTGAAGCTGTTACACACTAGAGTCAATCATTCTTGACTTTTTTATTGTCAATCAGTTCCTGTATTGATAATGCTGGATACTATCAGTACTACTTACAGCATTTTTAGTCATAGCTGTGCTCCCTGCTGCTCCCGGATTCATACCAGAGAGCTCTGTGATGATGTAGAAGTATTAATGTAGAGTCAGGGAATTATTTTTTACACACAGAAACTACGTTAAAAGAAGATTATTAGGGTTGCAAAATGGAGTACTCCAGTTTTAGGATATACAAGAATTGTGCCTGCCTGTGTGGTCTTTGGTTGATAGCCTTAAGTATGTGTTGAGCCACTCTGCTTCACTGCCTTTCAAGTGGAGTTCTTTCAGATATTAAAGGAGCATCTGCACTGAGGGTGCTACAGTGGGTAAACTGCTTCCTTATCAGAAGAAATTCCTGCTCTAGAATTAGAACTACCATTAGGCTATGAAGGATTTTGTTGATAAGGAGAGGTGGAAAGGGGAATGTAGAGCTCCACAGGGCTAGATAGGAGTCCTCAGTGCCCTTCTGTGAGGTTCCTCTGCTAAGTCCTGTCACAATCCAGAACACTTGTCTGGATTGTTCCTGTCACTGAAGCAGGTTTCAAGTGTTATCCTCCACCCTGAGGTCTCTTTATAATCCCTTTTCCAGATGATGGTCCTAGAATTTAACAGTCATCCTGCAGAAAGCCACTGAGATACGGACTGGATATATGCTGATAGGAGGTGTCATAGGAAGTCCAGGCAGCTTGGTTGGACCAGCATGAAAATTTGTAGTACTTGGACTAAGCCTGTTTAACAGACAGTGCAAACTTTAGGAATTATGATTTCTGATAACACTTTGTGACATCCTTAAAATTTACTTTGAAACAAATTTCCAGTTTTGGTATTTTCTGTTGTCAGAAATGGTGCTGTTAAAAGCAGTGTGATGTTACTATTATTTTAAAAGCCTGATTTGCTGATAATGACTTCAGGAACACCTACGTGACTTCAGAGCTTTTGAAAACAGTACACCAAGAGGGGCACTTAGACCAGTTAAAGATCCTTTCAGAAAGCTTTCACGTGCTGTGGTGTTATGAGGTAGAGCAGAGCAGAATCAGTTCTTCCTCTCTGTGGCTGTGGTTAGCTCCTCAGCTGAAATTTGCAAAAGTCCATCAACATCAAGTTGTCATCATGACTGATGCTTCTCTTGCGATGTCAATGGGATGCAGAGGTAGCGTCTGCGACCATGATCAACAGGGAGGGACAAAGGCTCATTGGGAAGAGGGGTGCAATCCATGGTAATGCAGACCTGTCGTGTTGTGTGCTGCAATTTCATTTAGTGTGGAACAAAACCATCTCAAACTTTTAACTCTCAGAGCTTGTTGTGTCTGAATGAAGCAGGTATAGATTGCCTTATTTATATACTATCTGTCTTGATCTATTTGTGAAAAGAGGCAACCTGTAGCAGTACTAAAATGTTCCCTGAAACAGCATACTAACCTTTTAAAACTCATCCTGCAGACAAATGCTAAGTCCTTAGGCAATTTTCTCTTCTCCACTGTGGACATCTGCATACATTGGGATTTTATTATTTATATATGGCTTGTTACTAACAACCTTGGGTTAAAAAGCTGGAATTCCATTTTGTTAGGCACTGCATTAAATGAGAATAACAAGGCAGTCATTTGTGAACTCACTCTCTGATATCATGATAAAACTCACAGTGGGGCCTTCATATCCGGAACTTCTAGATGCTACTGGATGGTGAATGACAATAATTTCAAAGGAAGTGGGACGAGGTTATGGAAATGGATAACATCTGCCAAGAGAAGATTTGTTTTGTCCTCTGAGTGAAAGTGGCAGCTGAGGCAATGGAAAAGAGGGTATTAATTTGGTGCTTGTATTGCAAGAGGAAAACTGCTGTTTTTTGGTTGAAGTTAAAACCCATAGTGAGCTAGAAAACAAGAAACCCCTTTCCTGGGAAAAACTGAGACTTTTTCTTCCTCAAGGAGGAACAGCCCTTTCAAGATTGGAGAGATTTGTCCCACAGCTGAAGGGAAGTCAGTGGTGAGGATTCCTGCT
>NW_009615529.1:13518-29912 GCF_000690535.1 Cariama cristata
CTCAGCATTGAGCAGACCATGGGCTGAAATCTGGGTTTGTTGTATGCTAAGTAAAAAGCAAGATGCAAAAGGATTTTCTTCTGCAGCTCCTGTAAGCAGCTGAGTTCAGTCCACATCAAAATATCCAACAGTCTGTAATTAGGGCAGCAAGCTAAAATGTCAAAAGTCTAGATGAAAGTTCTTGTTTTTACATCAGGTAAATCAGGGTTTTTCTCTCCAATCTCAGTGCAGTTGATCTCTTTGACTACAGAGCTGTTTGCTATTTTACGCTGTCCCTAGTTCTCTCTCTCTGCTTCTGGCCAGGTAGTTCATATGTTGAATCTGTATTCCTCAGACCTCTTTTAAAACTATGAGGTCTTGCAAGAAATTGGTGTGGATGCATTTGAAGGGTCAGATCTGGTTTTCTAAAATTAATGACAGCAGCTTGTGTGAGAATGAAGGAAGTTGTGTGGAATTTGCTAGGAAACAAATCTGCCTGATTTTTACAAATCTTAGCTAAATCTGGATCTGTTTAGGTGTTATTGAGATAATGATACTGTTTTCCTGAAACATAAGGGCTGTTCTTTATAATTTGAAAGCATATTCTGGCCTTTCAGAGGAATATCAGATATTAAGAAAAAAACACAACCAACGAACATTAGGAGGGCTCTTATCTCTGTTGCTTACTGTGATTTCAGAGAAAGAGCTGAGGTTGCAGCACCAGTCCTTGTGGCTGGAGATGGCTTGAACAGTTAATGCTGAAGGCTCCTTGCTGATGAGGCTGGTGCACTCTGAGGAGCTTTGCTCCTTCAATCCCCCAGTGAAACTTCACCCCGCTATGGGCCTTAAGTGTTGGGGGTCACTGTCTCTCCTCGGACAGAGGTGCATCACTCCATTTGGAATCCTGGGACAAACGTTGTGAACCATTGGCTTTCATATGATATGTGGGAAAAAAAGAAATGAATTTTAAGAAGAAATCAGCTGGTGCTGTTTGTTCCTGTGAGGGTTTTGCTTCTGCCCTGGAGAGAACTCCTTGCTGCTTGCAACAGGTTATTTCCTTGCCTGCTCTCTCTTGGCCAGTGTGCAAATCTGGGAGGCTGAAGGTGAAGTGCTGAATTCTGGCTCATTGTCAAAGAGGGCCGAGGAAGCTTGCAAGTGCCGAAGGTATATTTGCAGGGTACCCAGCAATTTGTTAACTTTCAGAGGCCAGATTTACACTCATCTAGCACTGTGTAAACTGTGCCGTTATCTTTTAAAAATTGAGGAAGTAGGTGGAGTCCTCCTTCTTTTTTTCTTGATTAGAAGGCTGTTCCCTGGCAGAGATTTTAGGGCCTACAGAATCTGTATATGTCCTTTTTCTTGGCATTTATATCTGCCAACACAGCATCTTTTTTGCTATTTCCCCTATGATTCTATCTTGCATTTTGCGCATACTGTTCACTCCAGCTATCTCTGGTTTAATTATACACAGCACTTGATTTGAAACCAGACAGAGAATGTAATGGATGACCGATTTTTGATTTTTTATTTCTTCTTCTTTTTTTTTTTTTTTTTTTTGAGGTGGGGAAAAGTATATCTCTTGAAGGCACCACAGTGCCTGTCAGCAATTATTCTTTCAAATGTGTGGGGTTACCAAATGCCTGTGTCACAAATCATAAAATGATGCAGTTGGGAAGTACCTCTGGAGGTTGCTTCTGCTTCCTCCTCCTCAACACTCTCTCAACATCTAGATCAGATTGCTGCACACCATGACCAGCTATGTTTTGCATAGGTTCAAGAATGGAGAACGTGTGATGTCCTTGAGACCTTGCTGTAATGGGGACCTTCCTCTTTGGGGAAAGAAATTGTTCCTAAGATCTCATGAGAGTGCCATGTGTTGCATCTTGTGCCTGCCACCTCTCAGCCTTTGTCTGTGCATCTCTGGGGAGAGTCTGTCTCCATCTTTGCTCTCGCCTACCATGATGCTGCTGAAGACAGCAGTAAGGTGCCTTTTAACGTTCTCTTCTTAAGACTGCCTTGAAAATTATTCCCTATCATAAAGAAATATAAGTTTAAGGGCTTTAATATTTGGGGTTTTGAGCAGGGATCAAATTTTGGGGTTTGAGCAGGATTCAAATTTTCCAGCTTTTATGCACAGCCACAAATGGTACTGTTCTTTTTTTGTCTGAACTTTTCATTGTTTATATCAAGCTGTGGTTCTCTGATTTTCATTTATTCCAAGAAGCTGAAGCTGTAAATAAGACAAATGTTAAAAGAAAGGAAAGAAAATAATGACAATTGCCAAAACTATAAATGCAATTTTAATTGAAAGTGGGTTTGCAGGCACATAAAAATGCTTCATATGTAGTATTGTTTCAGTGCTTGTGAAATAGTTTGCAGTTTCCTCCAAAGAAAGAAAAAAAGATCCACAAACTCAAAAGAGCTGTGTTGACATTTGACTAGAAATAAGCATTTTCCAGCAGCACTGAAAAGGTAGAATATGTGTTCATACCTAAAAGAAACACTTTTGGTTTCTTATTTCTTGATGCAGTCCTTCAAGAGACTCAGAGAAAGACAGGGTGGCAAAATGTGTTAACCCAGCATTTGGGCAGGGAGGCTTCTACAAGCCTTGCATTGGAGAAGTTTCAGTTTTGACATGCAAAGAAATGTTTCAAGAAATAGAGACGTAATAAAAGCAGTAGTGACTTCTTGAAAAATTTTGGACAGTTAAAATACCTTAATAAGGACGCAGAGGCAAGGTAGGCAAAGGAGAGGTAAAAAGCCTTGTGATGGATGAACACTAAAACAATATACAATTACAGAAAGGAAAGCTATTTGGCAAACAAAAATGAGGAACAGCACAAATGGAGGCTGTGATCAAAAGGACTTGGAATAGAGGAGGGAAAGTTCTGGGAAAATCTTTATAAACAATAAGAACGCCTTAGAAGTAGTTTCTTTGATAAACAGGAAGCAAGTGAAAGTCTAGGTAGGTAGCATGATGCTTTTTAGTAGATTTGAGAAGGCTGTTTCTGAAAAACAAGGAAAATAGCACTGAATAAAGAGTAGTTCTGAATATAATGCGATCTTTAAAAAACAGTAATAGGCCAATGCATCACCCACCTCACTTCCTTCTCAGCAAGTGAATCTCTGTGCTTCTGTCACATGTGAAACAGCAAGAGAACAAGAGCTCATGACCAAATTACCTTTTTTACTGGTTCTCTTAGGCAATTCTGAAGAGTTTGAAAGTGTTTGGGCTATTGCTGATTTTTAGCAAAAAGTTGTTTCAAGCAGATGTGAGTACAAATAAACATTCAAAAGCCCCTAAGAGACTGGAATCTTCAATCAAAGTAACTCAAGAGTAGTTTCTGAAAACTTTGTACTCTGTCAGAGTTTAGAGGGATGGCCCTATATCTTGCTTTAGCTGATTCTGCTGCAAGGTAGACACTATAAAAGTGAAATTCCTTTTCATCCTTTGCATTACAAGTCACAAATTACTTCAATGGTATTCTTCTGCATTCGTATGAATGGGTGAAAGTATCTGTCAGTAATAACTTAGCATTAACTGCTCTTCAGTTAGTATAATGAGCATTTCTAGAAGATGTAATGCTCATGTGTGCATTCCAGTGCTTTCTCAGATGAAGAATTAATTCTCATGTCCTCTCTGAAAAATCCTATAACTGATGTGAATGTTGTTTTATCATCCATCTTCGTTATTAAGTAGTATGTATGGCCCAGTCAAATTCTGTGAGAACAAGTCAGGAAGGGAGATCGTTTAAAGAGAAATAAGAGCTCAATAAAGATGATGCTTTTTTATAGGTCAGTATTTAGACTCACTCACTGTTGCCTTAGTAGTCAGGCCAAGACTTTGGACTGAAGGATCCTTTCCTCCTCAGTGATAAAATCTCCTGCTGTTTACATGGCTATGTACCTGTGGTGCTCATGGATTCATTGTTTGCTTTGTAGCAGCAGCACAGAAACTACTTTTGTTAAAAGCTTCACGAACCTTTCAGATTCCTTGGGTTGCTCACAGTATAGCACATATCTGAGGGTCCTCCATCAATACTGCAGGTAAAGGACAGTCATACAAGCTAACTCTGATACCCAGACCTTGTGCAAACGAGAAGACAGTAAGACCAAAAAGAGGAGACCTAGATTGAAAATGTAATGAGCAAGACCTCGAATGTTAAAATAGGTGGACTCAAGTGCTTTCAGGCTGAGAGGCTGTCAGTCTACTTCTGGTGCCTCATTTACAGAGCAGCATGTCTGGAATGAAGAACATCAGAGCAGTCTGATGCCTGTACCTCTGCACCTTCCATGGCAGGGACTATTTCCTCCATAGTAAACTCACAAGTCCAGTTTGCTGAGGAGATACATGTCAGGTTAATAACACAGGTTTTGTTGACCTGAGTCAAACATACTCTTAGTGCCAAAGAGGATTTGGATTGCACTTTTCTGAGGGAAAAGTTATTCATAATTAGAAATGCTGCCAAGCTATTTTTTCTGCTGCACCCGATGTTTGTTAATGAACAGGACAGCAGGGCTGACATGCTCATGTTTAACATTCAGGTCCTATCATATGCATCTGCCCTTAAAGAAATGCTGAAAGGTTAACTCAGACTTCACAGCCTGATCTGCAAGGATCTTACCTGCCAGTGAAGTCTTGCACATACCTGTTGCAATGGCATCAACAGTTCTGCAGCTTGCACGACCTCTACCTCTTTAATGACCTCAGTACAAGGCATTTCCAGTGGGATGACACTCAGACAAAGCAAACAAGACTCCTTGGCAGGACTTGAAGCAACCAGCTTCTCCAGATTTCTGCTGGGAGATGTGTTTGTGTGCATGTGCATGTGTGTGTGTGTTGGAGGGGTAAGGAATTTACAGTAAGAAGCTGTGTTAAAAAATAGTGGGGGGTGTCTGCAGATCTGTTCAGTGAGTTTATCTAAATATTCTCTTTTCTTCCCTCTCTTTTCCACTTCCCTTCCTCCCTTCTCTTCTCTCATTTACTGTCAGGAAGGGCCACCTCTGAAGGGCCAATTCAGTACAGCCTGGCGCCAACCCAGACGGACGTCAACAGCAGTTCCAACAGTGAGTCAATTTGCAATCAGTGGACTCCTTGAAGTGGTGGTGTTTTATATGTATATGTGCATGTAGAAGGTGCAAGAACTCTGCAGGGGGCTTCCAGAAGAGGGAGAGGGTAGGCTGGTCACCCCTAGCTTCCTCTGGTTGAAGCAGCCTGCAAGCTTTTGATGCCTCTCTAAAAGCATTAGATAAAGGTGTCTTTTCCTGAAAGATACAAGGATCCTAATGTGCGAGGGACAGTGCCAGGGTATTTTACCAACAGCATAGACTTTAGGAGCTGGATGCTGTTCAGAGAAAACTGGCCACCAAGAAAGCTTAAGACACTTCAGCTGAGTAGAGAAAGAGAGGCTGGAAGCTGTGCACAGACAAGGCTCTTCATTGAATTGTTACTTTCCCAGCTGCGACTGCAGCCAGTCTCAGATTTGTATAGGAGGACTGATCTGTTTTAGGACAGGTGAAGAGACCTTGCTTTCTGTTTTGAGGTAATTTAGCTGCTATCACTTAAATTCTCTGGTGCTCCCTGGGGCACCTGGAGGGGGAAGACAAACCCTTGCATGGTATAATATGCTCTTTCTCTCTCATTATGTATGCACAGAATGTTATCCAACACTTGTGATCCCACTCCTTGGTGGCCCCTTCTCCTGATATGTGTGTTTGGGGAGAGAGTCTTTATGGGGCTGTAGGAGGGGAAAAAACAGAGCAAATTAAAAATGACACCTACTCCTCACTGTTCCTAAAAGGTACTCCTGTCCTATACTTTCTTCTTGGTGACTCTCCTGGGAAACAGCAAGCTTTGGCCCAGCATCACAGAGAAGGTAGCTGGGAAAAGAGATAGTGGGTTAATGGAGAAGTGGACAAGTGGAGGAGCTGGAGGGGATGAGGACAGGTGAGATGGCAAATGGAGAGGACACCAGAAGGGAAAGGAGGTGGCAGTGAAAAGATCCAGAGAAAGCAGTCTTTGGTCCTGAGATCTGGAAAAACCTCCACTCCCCCCTTCACTTCAGAGACAGGAGGACAAATGACACCCTCTGGCAGGGACTGAGAAAGCAGACCCTGTCTCACTGGTTCAAAACTGACCACCAGAGCTATGCAATCTGTAGCATATCATTCACAGAAAGTATATAATATAAAGCAGCTATGAACTACTGCACAGTAATGTGATTAACCCTGTTTTTTCTAGCTGTGGTTTCTTCAAGATAGTTCTAACATTTTCCGTGTGTCTTCTAAACACTATGTCTTAGGCATATATATGAAGATACAGCTTTTTATTAATATATTTGAATATATTTGTTAAAATCTTGCTCACAAACTGTAACTGTAATAATGTTATCATAAATGATGCTGTAATCTGATTTGATGCTGCACAGTGAAGAAGGGAAAATTTACAGCATACGCCTGTGACTCTTAAGCAAAGAACTGGTTGTTTCTTCTTACCATACTTCTTTGCCTCAAATGCTTGTGTGAGTCATACTGTATTTGTTCCCCCTTTTAGTTTTCTCATGGTTTGTTTAAGTCCCACACTTCTTGCAGTCTGATGGTCACTTCTGTAAACTATTGCTTGAAAGTGTTGATATCCTGGGCAGTTCATCAAACCAGGTGTTTAGGCAGCTGTGTCAATCCTGTGAGCAGTTCCATGCGTTAGTAAACATGGGCCTTGAGATCAACAGGAAGACTCACTGTGAAATTGCAGCATGCAGTTGAGGGACCTGGGCCTGTGTTTGTGTCAGGTGGAAGTGATTTAAAAAGATTTTAAAATCTCCCAGAGACAGGAGGCTGAGCACTGCAGGAATTCAGGCTGCTGCCTGGCTCATCATACGATGCCTTTAGCGGTCAATGGGTGGATCTGAACTACAACGCAGGGATTACAATTTACCAAGTCCTAGATGAAAAAAACAACAACAGAAAAAAAGCAACAGTCTCAGACATGTGCAGTCCTGTGGTTTGGGAGAGGATGAGCTGCAAAACACTTCTTGAGGATTAAAAGTCTCTATGAAATACAATATACTATCATATCTTTCTTTTAGCTCACGTAGTCATCAGTCCTGTAATTGTCTAGAGCAGCACTCTATTTTTAGCTTTTTTTCTTTTCTTCCTCAAGCTGCTAGAGCACTTAATCAAACTTCAGGATGGATTGTGATTAGATCTCAAGCCTCACTTTGAAACATGATTGATTTTGTTAATGTCTGCTGTGCTTCTTCTCTAGGTAGAACAGTTTGAGGCTACACTGTATGAGTTTTCAGGGCAAAATTCAGACAAGAAAAGCAACAGCATAGTAATATGAAGCAGGTGAACTATTGGGCAAGGCTATTCACAATGCTTGGCCAATACATATTTATTTTTTTTCCCCCTCATTCATTTGTATGTAGCCTCTCCCACTCTCCTAGTCAGAAACTGGACCTGCACACCTTAGTGTTGGAATTATTGTAGCCCTGTGATCCTTGGAGATTCCCTACAGCATCTCAAAATGTTGTTAGGATTTTATTATTATTAAGAATGGTCTCCTTTGAATGATAAAGCTTTGTACAAACAGGAAGAGATAGTCTATCTAGGTGGACAGATTAAAGTCTAGAAAAAGAAAGGGGTCTTAGCCCTGTAACAATGTAGAAATCTCCCTCTGAGAGTGAGGCATCACTGGAATAGGGTCTGAGAGAGGGTGTGCGATCCCCATTCTTGGAGATACTCAGAACTTCACTGAACAAGGACTGGAGCAAGCTGATTGAACCTGGAAGTCATGCTTTGAGCAGGGGTTGGACTCAATGTCCTCCAAAGGGCCATTCCAAACAACATCATTTTCTAATTCTATTATCTATGGTAAAATCAGTGACAAAATCCTGTATATTGAGGTATATGTAGCCTGATACTTGGTCTGTCTTACTGCAGAAAATATGCTCCCTCTTTGGAAATAAGCCGACTCCTCCGAAACCACCAGGTGAATGTTGTCTTCTGGTAGTCTGCAGTGGACAGAAGAAGAATGTGATGGCATTTTTTGCATCAAATTAAAATTAAGTCTGCTTATATACACAGAGTAGCTAGGATTTTAGGAAAAAAGGGCTGGAAGGTGAACTGGCAATCTTAAAAAGATGAAGAAATCTTGCTCCGCATAAGACTGAGACTGACTGAACTCCTTCAAGTGCAAAAGGACAAAACTCTTCTTTCACAGATGTCCTGGGGATCAGAGCTCAAGGCATCTCACTCTGACAGCATTGTTCCTGTTGTGTAGCTAAATTGAACGGGTCAGGTCCTGGGGCTGTCAATCCAGCTAAGTTTGCACCAGTGTTTAGAAAGTAAGTAGATACTCTCCAAGGGCTAGATGTCAGTGACACTGATGTGACATTATGATAAAGTCTGGGCTCTTTCAGTGGGAAGAAAGTGTTGTTGCATTACCATAATGACTTGTGATGTCACATCCATTGCTCTTTTATTGTGTGTTTTCAAACCCTGGGGTCCCATTTGGTTTTGATGGACATCAGATTTTTTTCTTCTGAATGTTTTTTTTTAACCTTTCTTTTTTTTGTAGTGATGGGAATCTAAACTGAGAGCTCATTATAAATTCCTCCTGTGCATACTGAGCTCCTAAGTATTACCTGAGGCAGGGTCTTTAGGAAGAGCTAACAGCAGATATTCTCTTACACTAACCATCATAGGTGTGAAAAACAGACTGATTTTCTGACACACTAGTCACTGTTCATATCTGAAACAGAAGCAAGAAATTTCAAGCTATCATGCTGCATTTTGGATTTCTTGGCTGTTGTATTTTGCTTCTTAAAATTCCTATTCAGAATCCACTGAGGCTGCTTGGGTGGCTGTGTTTTGGTGGATTTGGGGATAAATATCATATCAGCAAGATCAATGATTACAATTGAATTTATAATGTTTTCTGTTTTTTTCCTGCTATCTGTGACATTACTAGCTTTTTTAATGGCCATTCGTTAAAAAACAAACTAGCTGATTCCCTAAGACATACCACAGTGTTTCTGCAGTCTGCTAATGACCAGTAGTTCTGCTGGCAGAGTTCATAGGGAAAATTTAAAGAGCGAATCTATATTACTAACAGCACTGCTGCCAACTGACTTTGTTATTACAAGAGTTAAATGCTTATCCTTTCTGGGCTCTGACTTACACTATGATGCTTTGATTTTATCAGCATCTTAATCATGTCTGTCACAATACAAATTGGATAGAAAATCTTCCACAGGAGCATCCTACCCACAATTTTAGCATTAACGAGAAATAATTGTGCAGTGCCTTCTATGGAAACATTTCATTCCGTCACAGCTGCCAACTTCAAATGTTTGGGTTTGTTCCAGTTAATGGGAGCTGCTACAGAAATGTCACTCTGGCGCAAATTTTGGTGCTGAGATCTGCAAGCAGCTACCAAGAGAGAGATCAATGGCTCTCATCGTGGAGCAACTTTTAAGGACAGCAGGATGGCTGGACATGACTTGTTTGCAGTTACAGGCTCCTAATGCACCTAGGGTTTTATGAACCTGAACAACTTTGGAGTTAATTTGTGACAGGACAGGAGCATAACATTGCTGATCTCCTTATGAGGTGATGACACGTGCTGGTGCTGGATTATAGCCCCTGGTTTCCTTATCTATAACAGTAAAACAAAACAGCAAAAAGTCTGCTTTTCCAGGTGAGGGGGACAGGCAGAGGTGATGGCAGAAATCAGACAAAAACACATGCCAGTGCTCAGTGGCAGCCTGGCAAGTCAGGAGAGTGTCAGCAGTGTCAGTACCACTGCAGGGCGAGCCCCAGCCACTTAGGCAATAGAATCTGAATTAATTTTTGAAGTGCATTTATTACATAGAATTAGATCCTGGTGTGGGCACTCTCTCTCAGAATTAACCTAAACTAAAATAAAGGGTTAAATTCAAGACCCAGGTATGAAGGGCAATTAAGACAGAAGACAGATTTCCCTTCATCTGAATTTTGTGAAAAGCTCACAGAGAGAAAATGCTATATACCAGGTCCTCAGCCAGTATAAGTGAGCATTATCCAGTGATTTCATTCAGGTATTCAATAGGGGAGAAATTGGTCATTAGCAGGTAGTTAACCATGCAGCATGTGAATGCCCAAGAATTGGCTGGGATGTAGGAAAAGGGCATAAACTACAGAGGTTTACAAAAGCACCTGTTGTTCAGATCAAGCTAAAGCAGCCTTTGGCTTTTCCTGCTTTGTGCAGAACTCAGATTATTGTATTTTTTAAGTCAGTTCTCTTGCATTTGACTGTTTCTTTTGTGAATAAGAAAAACAGGAGATGATAGAAAATATAAAATGGAGTGAACTAAACATGGAGGAATAGATACTTCTGCCTCAAAAGATATGAATTCAGAAGTAGTGGTAGAAATTAAAGATGACAGTTTCACAACATGTAATTAAACTCTGGAATCCACTGCCCCAGGAAGATTTTGAAGCCAAGAGTTTAGTTAAAATCAAAGAAGCATTAACAACTTATATGAATTGCAAAAATATCTAGACAGGTAATAATTAATTACGATGAAAATTCTGGAAAGTATATTAGATGCTGTGCATTGGGTATTATGCTAGTCTCTATCAGGATGAGATAATCTAGCAGACAGGCAACCTGCAGTTGGCAAAAAATTATCTGAGAAATACCTGGAACTGATCACTATGAGATGTAAGATGTAGAAGACCTTGAGTCATATTGGATCATATCACTTGATTTACCTTCCTTTTTGAACTGCTTCATCCTTATTTTGGCTGAGTTAAGCCTTTCAGGTGTTCGGCTGCTGATGAGTAATGTATTCTGATCATACTGATTCACAGTGAGTCAGGAAACCTGACTTTTTAATGCAATTTGTGGAAGAATCGTGTTGAACTAGGTGTGCTTGGAGCCTGAATATTGCCATAAATAACAGTGCAGAGGAAACAGGTGAGTAGGCTTAACTCTCAGCCTAGCATGAAGTCAGTTATCGAGATGTAGAGTTGGAACTGTTCAGTATTGTCATAACAGCAGTGTCCAAGTTTATTAGCAACATGCTGTGAAAAAGAAGCTGTGGGAAACGACAAGTAGGTTTGCTTGAAGGATCCTCAGGGTTGCAAATAAAGCATCCATGTCCAGGTCTGCTGGGACACATTATGTAACACACTTTCTCCTTAGTGAAGAAATCAGTAAACATCAGGGAATGGAATAGGAGAAAATGCTGCTCGCTCTCCTTCCATGACTCACAGGGGAAGAAATGCGAAGGGGTTTATATGCGAAGGAGCAAGATGCAGGAGTCATGGTGAAGGTCATTTCACATGTACCTTTCACACAGCAAAGCAGACAGTCCCTGTTCATAGGCATCTTCATTGTGAACAGCAAGTTAAGGATGACAGATGAAGTTAATAGTCACTTAGGGGAGTAAGAGGCATGTCTTACAAACTAAAAGGCATGTCACACTGAGTGCTTGTGTAAACACCTAATATCCAGTAAGTGGAAAGGAACTGGAAAGGGAGAAGGATGCCTCACGCAAAAGCACCAAAAGTTTGGGCCACGTTTTGCTGCCTGTATTTCTGCCCAAGCCCTTGCATACTTCTGGCCAGCTCTAGGGCCTCCCTCTCTGTTGCCTTCAACCATACCTTGAACTGCTGTTAAGGCACTCAGTTCTCTTGACTAAGTGGGCAGGAGGAATTTAGCCCATGAAGAGTTCATCCCAGTCAGCACAGAGAAATTAGTATGCAGTAATTTAATGTCTGAATTCCTCGGCACTCTGATTTCCCTTTATCTAGAAGATACAAAGGAATTATTGCAATATAGTGAGTTAAGAATTACATTTCAAATACTCCTTATTTATGTGTTTTGTTAGTTTATGTCAGTATTATAGCTCAGCATGTAATAGCTATTCTCATGCCACAGTAATTACATTCAGGTGAAGTACTTTACTGGTTAAACTGCAAAAGTTTCACTGGTTATAAATTCTTTATGCAATTAATTTACGAGAACCTGTGTCATGTCCTCTGAGTGATGTGCACGTCCTATGAGATCCCAACATATCAATAAGTGCCTGGTGAAATCTCTATGGTAGTGCTTGTCCTGGGAGCACTGGAGTAGGAATTTAAAATTGCTCTCAGTATGGCCAACAAAGGCAGTTTGAGACTACCTTTCTTATTTGGAACGGCCAAGTCACTTAGAGTGATGTTTTTCTTTTTTTAAAATGCAATCCTTTCACCACATCATTGTCCTGAATTATAAAATTAGCTCCTATCCCTTCTTTTTTTGTATAAGACAGACATTATTTCTCTACAGCAGACTTCAGCTCTGAAATAATTAGTATGTCACTTCAGACCAAAGTATCCACCACAACTCTTAACAGTCTTGTAGAAGAATTCAAAAAAGGAAGATTTTTGCTTACATGAGGAAGAACTTTTAAAAGTCAGAAGAAACCATAGTTTACAAGCCCTTTCTGTTCTGGCTGCTGCAGCTCTCTTTCTGCTCTTGCATTGGGCAGGTATGGTCCACTTAAACATAACTTGGATGTGACAGTTTCCAAAGGATCAGACAAAGAGCTGAGGAGGAATTATGATTGGGAAAAGCTGGGAGAACAATGTGGCTGAGATGAACAGCTAACTGCTTGCAAGCCAGTAGCTGATTTCCTGCTTAGCTACAGTAATTTCTTTACACAGGCTTACTCAGCTGAAAGGTGCAACACATCTTCAGTTGTGACACCTGGATCCTTAACTGGAAAGAGCACAAAAATTCACAAAAATTTTGAGACACATGCTAAGGGCATCCAGAAGTTGTCCAATTATCAGATAGGGTACAGTAGGCAATGTGAGCTCAACAGAAAAGAAAGCAAGCTATTGAATTTAACAGCTCATAAAATAGCAGGTTGTATTTGAAGGAATAAAATGGGTCATGGTTTGCAACTTTTTACAGAGGCATGGATTGTAGCTCAGGGAGGGAAACACCTCTCCCTCCCTTTCTTTTCTCTGACTCCCTTCATTCATGCACAGCTAAGTGTTGTGGGCTGTTGGCTGCCTGTGGGAGTGGGTCCTCACTTGTGTAAAGCCCAATTGTGTTGATAGGGTAGTTAATGTCAACTGCACAGGGATTTTTGTTACTGGTGTAGATAAGACTTTGAAGGATGAAACTGCTTCAGGAATAAACCGTCAGGCTGGTCAGACTAGAGTGTCATTAAGAATCTTTTCCTACGTTGTACGCCTCACTTATAAGAAGGAGAAAGTATTTTTCTGTAAGAGGACAGGCTTTCACTTCCTCTTGTTTGGCAGTCTCTAGACCAGCCCACACGCTGTCAGAGGGTAACTCCTGGCATCATGCTGACTAAGCCTACAGAAATGTGAAGGGAATTGTGTGCATGCCACTGGCTGCAGCTGTCTTCCCGTGCCATCGCATAGATGCAGCCAAGGTCCTGATTTCCCCTTGCTGTTGTAAATCAGGACTAAGTCCATAGGGCCTACCAGGGCAAAAATGGGATGCAAGTGACAAAATGATGTCTAGTGGGACCAACACAAATTCAGGAGGGAGAAACAAACAAAGAAATGCCACTCACAGTCTCTTATGAAGCTGCTGTAATGACTTTGGCTACTTTCACATTTCCAGTGTGCAGAATTAAATATTTATTTTCCTGTGATTTAAATGAGTTATAGCCTTTGGGGTTTTCTCTCCATTGCTAAAGTGTTTGCAAAGAGCTTTTTGCCACTGTTTTCCAAGGCCAATGATAACACTGGGCTGTTGGCACTGTCATTAGAATGCGGAACACGGTTTAGGCTGCACTATCCCCAAATTAAGTCAGTTGTGATCTCTGCATGCCCAATCAGCCTTCACATCTTCTAGTCCTGTCTGGGATGGCCGTGCTCCATGGCCAGCCCTGATTACCCCCTGATATTTGCAAGGATGGCTTATTGGTCCCTTCCCTCCTTGTTAGTGGCCTCCTCTGCTAACCACATCTGTAGGTCTCCAGGTGATCTAGCAAAGAGAGAAGAGGGAAAGAAGTGGAAAAAGCTCTTCAGATAAAGGTCTCAATGTGTTGCTGAAGTAGACTGGGCCTTTCACAAGCACTGCTTGTATGTGGACAGGCCAGGTGTTCAGACAATGTGAAAGCTGTTCTCTCCAACATCTGGTGTTATCTCATTACACCTGCCCAATACCTTGAAATTCAACCTTAGCTCAATACCTCTGCATCTTTGTACCTCCATATCTTCATATTAATCTAAAGCCATCCAAGATCTGGAAGGCCAGTGCTTGCCCCAACTCCCAGCCATGCTTCCCTGATTTCTCTCTTGTGTCATCTCTCCTATTCCTGCAATTGCAAGAACCAACTGAAAAACTATTCAAAACCTTCCTTTTGCAGGGGTAGGTTTCAGGTGAATCAGCAGATTCATGGCAGAAGAAAGAGACTGTTAGCATCTCTGCTCAGGGAAAGGCTGACATTTCAGCTCAACCCTTGTTAGACATAAAAGTCCAAACCAGAGAGGTGTTAGGAAGGCTTCAGTGAGGAGAAGGGTAAAATGCAGCACCACAGAAAAACATTGTTTGTGCTGCTGCCTGGTGGGGTTTCATAGGACTGCCTTCCCAAGAGGATGACTTTACTTTTCCTTCCATCGTTTGTGCCTGTTGCCAAGCAGTCCTTATTGATAATGGCTTCTGCAAGACGGCGGTTCTCAGGAATGCAAGTAGATTTCTCTTACCATGGCTGCCTGAAGTGCTTCTGCCTTCCCACCAGTGTCTTCAAAACATTATGCCTGCCGAAACATAAGATAATTACCCAGCAGATCGACCTCCTGCTGGATATGATGAGTTCTCTCATGCATATGGTCTTTAGATGAAGACTGGATTTGGGGTGGTCAGGGACCGTTTGTTTCCTGCCTGGATTTCAACTGTGAGAAAAGCTTCTCTGTCTTCAAGGGTCAAGGCTAGGTTTGGCTGTGCAATTGGGTCTAGGCTTTACTGACAGGGCAGACTCACAACTTTCTGAGAGAAGGGAGGTACAACGCAGACTGCAATCTAGGCTACGGCTACAGGAACTAGCTGCAACCAATAATCCATCATATAGCTTTACAGAATGTCAAGTACTCTATTTAAAATGAGTGCACCACATTCTGTCACCCTGTCACCTGCATCAGTCAGATCTCTCCCTGTGGAAATGCTTCTTGTTTAGAGTAAGTGGAGAATTCAAGTTTGCCAGCTTTCTTTCATGTCTTAAGCCTATTGGTATGAGGTAAGGAGTCAAGCCCCAAGACTTTTTCTATCCTCTTTCCAATCAGTGCACAATGGTTTTTGTTCTGCTTGCAGAGAAATACCTCACTTCTCTTCTTGCTAATCCCATTTGTATTGGGTTTCATTTCCGTCTCTGATACAGAAGATTACCAGCATGTTCATGCCCAGCAGGCATCAGTTTGCATCTGTTCTTAAATTCAGAGCACATAACTGTGCCCTCAATTTCCATTCTTTGGAAACTTGAATGGTACCATGATTAAAATAGACTGCAAACAGATGCTTGATGATAAAGAGGTCCTGTTTGCTTGTACTAATTGCAATTTGTGCTGGAAGGATTTTGTCACTGTCTAATGGCTAATCTTTGTAAGGGTTCAATGAGTCTGCAGGGCTTGGGGTTTTGGCATAGCCATGATAGGCCTGCAGTTT
Organism: Cariama cristata; assembly: GCF_000690535.1. Taxonomy (NCBI): domain Eukaryota; kingdom Metazoa; phylum Chordata; class Aves; order Cariamiformes; family Cariamidae; genus Cariama; species Cariama cristata. The sequence goes on from NW_009615529.1 coordinate 29,171, forward strand.
TGATTTGTGCAAGTTTTGCATTCAAAGCTTATTGAGCAGTCCAGAACTGCCCAGCCGAGGGAACTGACAGCAAAATTCACGTTCTGCCACAGCCTCCTGCTGCAAATATGACAAGTAGGGACATCTCTCTTCAAGAGTGCATGAGAAGAACAGTAGAGTCAGTTGAGTCCACCCTGCTTGGCTTATGCACTGGAAAATTGGTCATCTGGCTCCTGGATGTGGAGAACCTTCCTTAGTGCAGAGCTTGAAAGCATCCTTCAATTTTTTCTTTTCTACTAATTGAACTTCAATGAGCAAAGGCCGGAAAGGGCAGGCTGGGGCAAAACAAAGTGGTCTTTACAAAGAGGTCATTTAAAATCTCTTCTGACAGCAGGCAAGAGCAGGTCATGGGATATGACCTTGGTACCAGGGAAGGTTATAGAGCAGATCATCCTGAGTGAGATCACAAGGCATGTGAAGGATAATCAGGGGATCAGGACTAGCCAGCATGGGTTCACGAAAGGCAGGTCCTGCTTGACCAATCTGATCTCCTTCTATGACCGGGTGACCCGCTCGGTGGATGAGGGAAAGGCTGTGGATTTGGTCTGCCTGGACTTTAGCAAGGCCTTTGACACTGTCTCTCATGGCATTCTCCTGGAGGAACTGGCAGCTCATGGCTTGGACAGGAACACCCTTTGCTGGGTGGAAAACTGACTGGCCGGCCAAGCCTAGAAAGGGGTGGTGAATGGAGCTAAATCCAGTT
>NW_009615530.1:0-1910 GCF_000690535.1 Cariama cristata
AGCCCAAATGATTCTATGATTCTATGAGATTCTATTTGTAATGTAAATAGTTGAACATACTTGGTTATAGTGATTTGTATTATAGTTTCTTCATATTACATCTGTGACTTCACATTTTCTAGAGTAATCTTTCCTGTTCTCAAATGTTTCTGATACCATCCTATTTTCTGTTTTTATTTTCCAAAATGTGAATTGTTTGGTTTGAAATTGTTGCTTACAATGGTGATGGCAGTACAGCCAATTGGTAACCTGAGAATATAAAAGCAAAAGGAAAGATGAACACATTGAGAGCTGAAATGCAGGACTTTAGAAATTTTGGATGTATCTTCAGAGAGAATGCTCCATTGTGAATAATACAGCTGTGAAAAGAATGTATGACTTGTAGTAGATGAGAAAATACATAAGTATTCATTAGAGTGCTATGGCAAAAAACATCTAACACTAACTTAAAATTTCTTCTGTGGTTAAGAATCTGTTCTGGGCATTGAGAGATAACTTTGTATCCTGCCTACGCCATTCATTCCTGTGGTTGGTAGAATGTGTTTTGAAACTGGACAACATAAAATTTATCTAGAAGTTTATTTTGAGAGTGACAGGGAAACAGCAAATCAACAGATTGCTGAATGGAGCTGCCAGGCTGTTTAAACAAACAAACCAAAACTGAACACAACGGCAGAAGCAGTAATAATTTTGATGTTTCTTTGTAATATAACATCTTTAGCTTTTATGATGCTTTCTTAGCTAAAGAGCAATTAATGCTACTACAGGAAGAATATTGTTCAAGAAATTATATTTCTCTAGATGTTTAGTGCCATTTTTCAGTTGTTAGCTCCCCGAAGCAGCTACACATTTACCATTTACAAGTTTGTAATGCCAGCCGAACAGCTAGAGAAAGCTATCCTTTTATCTTGCTTCTTGTCTGCATGAAAGTACATAAACTCATAGGGCCTGTTATGTCTGTGGAAATACAGCTTACCTCCATTGCCTTCAACTGTATGGAAATGTGCAGTTGAGAAAAGGAAACCAAAGTGTGGGTGGGAGACAGGAGGATTCTCTGTCTTCAGTGGGTAGGTGAAGGTAGAAGAGCATTTGGGTCACAGAAACTTCTTCTAGGCAGAATAATTTCATCACTGAAAACATCTTAAATTACAAATGTATGTTTTTGGAGGAATATGCTATAAGATCCCAAAGATGGCTTTATAAGCATCTTATGCTATGATTCAAATATCTGGAATGTGCAAAACTGAAAACAGTGACAGGTGATGTAGTTTTTAAAATAAAATATGCATTCTATTCCTAAACATGCACACACGCATGCGCATGCACACACATTGCCCTTTTCACTTCCTTTTTTTCTCTCTTTTATTCTTCACAATGTCTCAGGATTGTTTCTGGTTTTATGTTAGCTTTGTACAGGAATGAGCTACACTAATTCAAACAAAGCTTGTCTTTTGAAAAAAAACAGCAGAGGAGATGAAAAACTAGAAAGTAAATATTTAGCAAAGTTTTTTCTAAATCTTTCACCCTTTGTAAACTCTTACTCTTCTGACCCTAAGGAGGCATCACAGTGTCTTGTCATTCCTTTCACCCTTCTAATTTCTTTCCATGCATACAAGGAGACAGATTCTGATTTTTTTCATCCGGGTCAAACAGACAATAATAAAGATCATTGTTAAGATGAAGGATTTATGTCTTTTACTGAAGTTTCACATGGAAAATTGCTAACATGAACTATAAAAGCAAGTGCTTGCAAATTGATAGACTGAGCCTGCAGCTGGTGGCAATGGTTACATATATGAAATGTAACAATTACCGGACCTTCCATGGGGATGATTAGAAACAGGCAGGCAATTGCTTTTGATATTTCAATTCTTCCTTTATTCTTATACTTATTCTTATTCTTATTTTTT
>NW_009615530.1:1941-19078 GCF_000690535.1 Cariama cristata
TTTTTATTTTTATTTTTATTTTTATTTAATAGGCAATATATTTAGCCTGTATATATAGAATATTAAATGTGATACTTTACTGTAAGCTAGGATTGCTAGGATATTTAGAGTGTGTATGTGACCACATGCTTTAAATTTTGCCAGTTTTCCTCAAATAACTGTAGCTCAGTTTACCTACAATTCTGATGTAGGTAACGGCTATTATGCCATTTGAGATGGGATGCACAGACAGGAAGAGATCGAGAGCAGAATACTTTTGCTTTTGCTTTTGGTATCAAAAGGATTGGACACTGTTATACACGGGAACTTATTTGTTTGAGGAGATTTAAGGTATTTGATCTTACCTGCTTTATAATAACTATTTCAAAGAAGGTTTACTTTCCTCTACATTTGTCTTGCCCAATAGCCACAGCTCCCACTCTGATTCAATACTCAAGCAAACATTTATGTTATGATAGTAAGTGTGATACCGTAAATTTGATTTCTTCCTTCAAACACTTGGATGTGATTTAGGACAGTTGGTCAAACCTATGTGTAATGATGGTACTGATTTGTCCAAAGCTTCATGAAACATGATGAAAGTCTCTTCAGTCACCTTTGTTACAGAAACTCTCTCTTTGCAATGTTTAACTCAGAAGAAGAGATAGGATAGGAGAAGATAGGATAGGATATAGATATTCTTGAGCTGGCTGGACAAGCATTTTTTGGACACTACAAAGTACAATGAAGAAAATTTGTTATTATTTAATTTATTTTTTAAATCAGAATTATGATCTTGGGTCTGCTAAGCTGTAACTCTTCTCAGGAAGCTTCTCATGGATCTAGGCTGTTTTCAACAGCAGCTATGTTCCCTGACTCACTTGCCAGTTAAGAATAATGAAGAACAGCACTGTAATTCTTAGCACTTTTATTGCACATTATTTTAAAAACATCATAAACATGAGCAAATCCTCATGTTACTTTTGGGACATCAGTTAGTGAGGAAGTAGTGTTATTTTCATTTTACGCATAGGAAAACTTGCACACAAAGGGATAGTGCAGCTAGCCAAGGTTACAGAACAAACCAGTAATCAAACTACGAAGAGAATTCAAGAGATTTTGGCTGCCGGTTTTCTGTCTAGCCTATACTACCTGTTAGTAAGCTGAGGATGAAGCTTAGGAAAAAAAAAAATATGCCTCAAGTTTATCTCAACCTTTAAAAATAAATCTAGTATGTCAAGGAGAATTTTACTGACCAGGTCTGAGAAAGTTTTTAACTGTTATTAGTAGGAGTTAAACATGTAACTGTTGTTATGCATCCAGACTCACACTGAGCCTATGTTTCTATCGTACGAACTCAGTCTCATTGAACTCTGTCTGACTGTAGCATCTGTTACAAAGAAAACCGTATTTAATTAATGTGGAAATAAAAACTGAGGCAGCATTTAAGCTCAGATCTATCAGTGGGCAAAAATCAGTGGGAATTCATGAGGTTAAGTGAAATCAGAAGCTTTAATGTTTTGTGGCATCCAAGCCTTGGCTTTTAAGAGAGTCTTCTGTTCTGGTGACCAGCATCAACAATTTCTATGTTACTACATGTATTCTGGAATCATTTTGGAGACAATTTTAAAATAATTCTGCTGATCAAGACTTGCATTGACTAGGTGCCAAAAAAAGGTAAAAGGAAGCTGTGAAGGTGGCAGATCCCATACCAGAATGCTTGCATAATACTAATTCTTAATACCTGTGAAAGACTTCAGATCTCATACTTATCTCCAGTTCCTCATCTCCGAAAGAAGAGGATTATTTTAACTTATACATAGCATTAAGTGGACAATTTAGATCTGATGTACCGGTAGACTATGGAGGATAGCAGGTACTGTGCCCAGTCTATCCTTAGCCATTCAGAAATCCTTTTTAAAAACCAGAATTTTGATCAAATGCTACCATTTTATTCTGCAGTGGTAAAATCTCTGATTTTGCAATAATAAAAATTACCTCTTTACCATTTGAAATCATTATTTATATAGCATACACTGGAAACAGACATTACTGTAAATCATGGATGAATAGTGCATGTGTGTGCATGTATTTTCTAATTTAAGAAAAAAAATTTACAACTGCTATTTGAAATAGGCATTTTGAGATAGTTACTTTTAATCAATAGATATACCTGTAAAAATCTAAAACATGATATAGCCCTCTTTGACTGCAGGGTTGTATAATTAGCATATAAAGTTTGAAAAAACCTTTTTAAAAGTCAGGTAACAGCAGATAATAGTTGGAGCTGAGGTTATTTTTTGCCTTTGCTGAACTTTGTGTGATTTCTGTCATGCCATTCCTCCAGCTTGCCCAGGCCCTGTGAACGGTAGCCCTCCAGTGTATCAGGTGCTCCTACCGTTCTCATGTCATCTGCAAACTTGCTGAGGGTGCATTACATCTTACTGTCCAGACAGTTGTTGAAGGTGTTAACCACTCTTGGCTCCAGTATTAACTCCTGGGGAACTCTGTTCTTACCTAGCTGCTGCTTAGATTTGGAACCACTTGCCCACTACCTTTTGAGCCTGATGGTCCAACCAGTTTATTGTCTGCCTTGCAGTCCACTCATCTAACCCAGATCTTTCCTCCTTGGCTACAAGGTTTCAGTGAAAATCTGGCAGAAACCTTGCTGGTGCTGCTCTTGTCTTTCATAGAGCCAGGAGTTTCTTCATGAAAAGGAATCAGGTTCATCACATGTGATTGCCTCTGGTAAATTTATGCTGAATGTTCCCTATCTCTTCTTGTCCTTCATATGCTTAGAAATGACTTCCAAGAGAATTTGCTCAATAACCTTCCCAGGATCTAAGATGAGGCTAGAGCATTCTCTAGTTCCCCAGGTCCTCTTCCTCTCCCTTTTAAAGATTTCTTACTATCAGACCTTTTCAGGACACTGGGGACCTCTGCTGTTCACCAGAACTTTTCAAAGATGATGAATAGAACATGGCCTCACAATGACACTGACCAGCTTTGCCAGCACCGTTGGATGCATCCCACATAGTCCCAGGAACCTGAGCGCAATCAATTTACTTAAGCAGAACCTAACTTGATCTTTCCCTATAGTGGGTGGTACCTTCTACTCCCCTAAACTTTCCTTCTGGTCAAGGTGACTTGGAACGCCTGACAGCAGACCTCACCAGTAAAATAAGGCAAAGAAGGATTTAAGTACTTCATCCTTTTCCATGTCTTTCATCACTTGGTTGCCTACTCCATTCAATGGTAGGCCCACATTTTCCTGTTTCTTCTTTTTGCTTTTCACATACCTTTTTGTTTGCCTTCATCTCCATTGCCAGGTTCATCTCCAGCTGAGCTTTGACTTTACTGATGTCATATCCTGAAACCCCAGGTGATACTTCCGTATTCCTCCTTGGGAATGTGTTTCTTCTTCCACCTCCTGTACTTCTGCTTTTTGCATTTCATCTCTATCAGAAGTTCCCTGCCAGCCAATTTGGTGTCCCACTATAGTTTCTAAGCCCTTAATCAGAGTTTATCCAGTGTACTATAGGAAAGTGAGTCACTGACTGATTATGTAGGATTTTTATGATAAAATATTATTTTAATTTTCAATTATTGTTACAGTCCTGTATGCATTCCGTAAAAAGGAGGGATTTCTTTTGTTCTCTGTTTTTGCATTCACATAATTTGGTGCTGTTGTGTTAAACAGAGTAAGATATACTGCTTTCTTGTTTCATAGCTGATTTAATTGTAGGTATAAAAAGACTGGTCATTCAATAAGTGGTCCCTTGAAATGATTTCTCCTGATGCTTCTTCCCAGTTTGTTGCTCACTTACCTGTTTAGTTGATTATTGGTGCCAAGGTCTACAGCTACAGTGGCTCACCTTGCAACAGAAGCTCAAAAAGTAAAAAACTGCTTCTAATTAAAATTGGTTAAAGTGGCAGTGAGGTAGGGGAAGGCTGGGAATTCATTAAGATCAGCTTTACTTTCTATACCATAAGTGGAGGAGATAATATGTTAATAGTTTTTTTAGTTTTATACTTTTCAAGTATTGTCTTTTTTTGAGCAGTTAACTAGCAAAATAGTTATTTTGTTAAAAGATTTCTTTGGGCAATGAGCCAAACCCAAGTCCATACACTATTGAAAATTGTGTGAAATTGAAAATAGTGATTCACTATTGAAAACACAGTATGAAAAGAAAAGCATAACAAAATAATCTCTTAATATATACTTTTTCACTATGTCATGTCAATGTTAGTTTAGAGATGACAAAAAGAATCAGACAGTTTACCCAATTAGAGGAATACATTGTTTCTTCCTTACGAGGATTCTTTTCATGTTGGAAATTGTCACTTTAGATTAGCTTCACTATTGAAGATGTCTTGGGCTCTTTCTGATTTGCATTTCCATCATCCCTGCAGCAGCAGCTTATAAATACAAACAAGAAACCTACTGGACTGTCACAGGCACTTGAAGCTGAGGGAAAGATAGGAATCACTTCAAGAGGGTGATCCAGCCAGCAGCTGTGGGTGAATCCAGCCTTTAGGACAATTTCATCCAAGCTGTCTTGGCCTGGAAGAACATGGTGAACATTGAAGGGGAGCACAGAGCAGCTCAAAGGCACCTCGTGTGGTTATGTGCAGAATGGTGCCTAGCATCTAAGCAGCCAGTGCATAGCTCGGAGAGAGAATCAAAGCAGCAGCATATTAATTCTCAGCGTTTACATGACCCAATCTTTCTACAAGTCTGTGTGCACAATCACTGTCATATCATTTCTATTAAGGCTGATTACAGGCTATATTTTTTCTCATGCATTCCTTTCTCTAAATCAGCGGAAGCAACAAGGTTGTGCACAAGCAAAGGATCTGGGTTATGTAGTGTATCAAGCTGTTGTCAGCACTCCTTACCTTTCTTGCTTCAGTACAATCGTATGTGGAGACAAGCATTTGACCACATAACCTAACAACTAGTACACACAATTCATAATAAAATTATATACTACTTTATAGCCTTATTCTATGCATAACTTAAAACATACGTGGCTAAGGAAATCCTCTGAGAAGAAAACTGGTGGATTTTAGGAGGTTACTTGGGAAGTTCTGCCTTGGTAAGCATATCAGCTATGCCTGTCCTGTTCCTTCTTTTGTCAGGTACCTGCATATGGTCAGTATGGATTAGAGGATGCTGGCTAGAAAGACTCTTGGCTAAGTATAAATTGTAATAGTTACAGAATGGATTGTAATAGTTTCTCTTTCCTAGACCATTGTCATCTGTTCATAATATGCATTCCTTCAACTGGATTCTGCAGAATTATCATCTGCGTGCAGACCATAAGTAACCAAAACTTCACTAATAAAGTATATTTGTACATAAGCATATGCATAGTAAGGCCTTCATTTGTATTATGATTGGGTGAGTACAGATTTAGAATTACAAATTTCTTTTATATGTTCTGAACGAATTTCCAGTAAATTTCACATCACTAGCAAATGATGCAGTTAATGCAAATTCCAAATCTTACTTCAGAATTTGAACATTTAACACCTTTAAGGGTTGCTTGTTAAATACTGTACAATATCAGATCCAAATATATACAGAATATTTTAGATAGTGGTGATCAGGCATTTCACTTGCAGGATAACACACTATTGGAATAGAAAGAACATTTTATAATGCAACACTTTTAGCAAAATGCTATTTCGTTAAATGACATGAATTGTTGTTGAAATTTTATTTAGAGCAAAAAATATTTTGTATTCTTATGAATGGAACTTATTTTTACTCTTCACTCTGGAGCAATTTTTTTATTTGAAAAATATAGTCTCTTATTAAATAGAAAATGTAAATGTAGAAAGTAAGATTTGAATTTATTGAGATGATGTTTTGATTCCCATTTAAAAATGTAAAAGGAAACTTTATAAAGCACACAATGAATAATATTCCAGACTGGAACACAGGGGAAAAAATGGGATAGTCTGGAAAAAGGAGGAAGATGATTTCTTCACAGTTGTAAACAAAATGATACTTTGAAGTGATCAAGCTTAGAAAGCAACTTCCATATATATATTTTACAATAGGTGTACTCTCTGAGAACAGCCTGTTAAGCACATTCACTCACCTACTGACTTTCTACTTCTAGTCTAAGTCTCCAAACTTTCTTCTGATTCTTTCAAACGTCCTAGTTACAGTTTCCCCTTTCACTTCAGATGAAGGCTCGACATCAGTTCCCTGAGAAGTAAGTGGATCAGAACCTCTTGGGACTTAAATGTACCATTATTTTTGCTTTCCTCAAAATGGTCTTCTTTAAATGAGATAAAGTCTATAAAATGGAGGTGAAAAGAAGGGACTTCAAAATTATCTTGCAAAAATATATGCGAAGATAATTTTTAGTTCTTATTACAGCAAAGAAAATAGAAGAGTCAAGCCATGAAAGGCTGTAACTCTGGTTTTACCTCTTTCCCAGCAGTGAACCAATTTTATGAGATACTTTTCATAGGTCTGTTGCTTGAACTTCTGAGTACAGAGTAAAAATGTGGGTCTTATCAGAGGATCTGCTCCATGTGATAGAGTAAAACTTGGCTGACTGCTATTACTTTCAACAAAATAAATTTCTGTGCAATCTCAAGTAATGGCTATGTAATGGTCTCATTCTGTTCTCTCTTGCCACATCCCTTCTCAACTATAATTTTCTTTAATTCAAAAGTAACTCTGGTCTTTTTTCTGGTATAGGCGACAGGGTGGTTAAATGAAACAGTTTCACAATGAGAAATGTGTGAATAGGTGGCTGCAGAATCTCACAGACTCTACAATAAAAGGTTTCATTATGACAGTCTGCGGCCTTATCAGGTCTAACATATTAGAAATGTCAGCATGTCCCTAACAGAAAATAAATGTATGGTGACAAGATAATTTCTGATAGCTATGTATGATCTGAAATCTATTGAACACGCAGAAATTGAGACTTTTCAATCGAGACAAATCAGTAGTGTGGATTTTCAGGTGTTCTCATCTAGTTTTATACTCGAGGAACTGGATTTTTATGGCAACTTTGTCTGAAAAGTTTGAGAGAGTTGTGTCTTTACTTGACTGCAACTTTGCTGCAACATTTCCTTCCTTATTTTCCTTCTGTTACTCTGTTTTGGCTCATATCTCCTTTCTCCTCCAGATGTTTACATCTTTCTGATGCTCACAGGTGTTTATTATAACCTCTGTTACTGTCTAAAACATCTGTTAATCACACATATTCTGCTTTTCTTGGTCTGCCATAATGTAAGACAGCTCACTTTCATGTACTGTATCATTTTTGTAACTATTCATCATCTTTGGCATAAGACCTGTGTTCAATGTGTTTTGAAATTATCACCACTGGACACGTGCATGATTGATGGAGAACACTTAGTAGACTGTATTGAGTAACTTAGACAATGTATCAGGTAACTGACATGAAATTCAGCACCATGGTTTCCAAGTCATTTTATGACAATGAAAATATAGAAACTTTTGTGCAATTCTGGAAAAAGAATTGTCAGCTTTTTCTTGGGTAGCCTAAATACAGGTGTGAATAGCATGACTTTTTTTTGGTATATACTGAAAGAACTACAGCAAGGTACTCAATAATTGGTAGTAAAACGTGATATCATCCTAGTAATTTTCCTCAGTCAAAGGTCTAAGCTGATTTTATAATGGCAAAAGAAAAATGTATGAAATAATCCTTAGCCCTAAATGTTTCTTTTGAAATGCTTCATTTATTATGTATGCATGAATCAGTAGCAATCGCTCCTCTTCATCAAATGTGAATATATAATTGTGCTTTTTGACTCACAGATTAATTGGTATAAATTTGGACAATAACTATGCTTTTGTCATCTTTATGTTTGATGCTAAAATTCTTGATGTAGAATATACAGGCAAAGTCTGATTGTTCTGCACATAGAGGTGCTGGCAAAATCCTGTTTAATTAAATGATGACAGGATGCGGCCTACACAGAGGTACTAAAAGCTGTGTGGGAGATTAATGTAAAGTCGTCAGTAGTCTGGGGTTTCCTCTGGAGACTGTTCTGTAAATTTAGCCTTAATTGAAAACAGAGAGAAAAAAGATTTTAAGATTTTCTCTGTCAAGTATAAATGACATACTAGCTTAAAGTAAATAACAATTATTTTAAAACTTACAAGATTACAATATTTTTGTTGTAGTAGAGGAGGAAATGACCAAAAATGAAGGAGGTATAGAAAAAGCCTTTAAAATCATAGAATCATAGAATCATTTGGGCTGGAAGGGACCTTTAGAGGTCATCTAGTCCAACCCCCCCGTGGTGAGCAGGGACATCTCCAACTAGATAAGGTTGCTCAGAGCCCCATCCAGCTTGACCTTGAATGCCTCCAGGGATGTGGCTTTCACCACCTCTCTGTGCAACCTGTTCCAGTGCTTCACCACACTCATTGTGAAAATTTTTTTCCTTATGTCAAGTCTAAAATCCCAGTATTAAGATACTAACATAAAATAACCATTGTTCATTTCTGTGGTAGTTTAAAAATCTTTAAGCTCTTCATTAACATGCTTGTATTTCAGATGATTGTCATCGATTTCCTGGATAAGCATAAGCTAAATGTATTCTGTCATAGTTTTTTTTAGGGAAGAGTTACACAAAATAAAGTAGAAGTTGCTAACCAGAAAAGCAGCTGCATCATTGCGATGAATATACTCTAGAGTTAGATTTCCTTCAACACTGGTTACTACTGAATTGGTATTAGAAGCTTTTCTGTGGTTCTGATGAACTCACCTCTCCTAAGTTTTCTTCTTGCCAAATGCCTTACTGTTGCACTTTTGGGGATCTTTGTTACAGCCATGAATACAACCCAAGCATCCTGAATGCTAGTTCAAATTTAAGTGGCCTTTTAATTATTGAGCTGAAGATCCATTATTCCTTTGATGCCCTTGGAAATACGTACTCGCCTTTACACAATACTTGCTGATAGATGGGAAACCTGCCATTTCGGAGAAAGGTGATGAATTGCTAGGAGTTGCCAGATGTAAGAGTTTTCCTTAGGTTTGAGGACAACCACTTCAATATTGGGTTATTTTGCCTATCTTTGTTACACTTTGAATTTGGAAAAAAAACCCAAACAACTGTTAAAAATAGTAGTGAGAGCAATCTAACAAAGATCAAGTAAAGATGAACAACAGACCTTCTTTACCTGTGATAAAAAAATCCAGAAAAGTAAACACTAAGCTTTTCAAGGTATTTTAAGAGGATTGAGTCGGCGTAGTCCAAGATAATCAGGACAGTAAAGCCAGAGAACACTTATTTTAAAGATAATTGAAATACAATGGTAGATGTTGTAATTTTCTAAGAACATTTGAGGTTTCTGCATGTTTGCTTGAATATGTTCCACTGGCAGCTAGGTAGCTAAAAATGATTGAAGTCAGAGAGATCCAAGCCTAAAACTTTTTAATTTTAATTTAGACTTTTGAGAAGCTGCAGTGCAATTGACAATACAACACTTTTTTCAGTCTCAGAGTGCCAGCATAGTCAGTAAAAAAAAAAAAAAATAAATTGCAAAGCCTCTTTAGAATGCTTTCTAATGAGCCCTGATGACAGTGCAGGATAACAGAAGTTATATTGATGGTAGTCCTGTAATACAGCAGTAGCAATTGCTACTCTTTTTTGCACCAATTCATGAGAAGCTATTAGCGTTACAATGAGAGGGATTGTTTTGGGTGCTTTCTTTTGGCTTTGAATCCTATTTAGAAAAGCAATGCTAAAAAAATTTTTGCTGATCATCAGTGTGATTCCAGGAGGTAAGATTGGCAGCTTTAACACAGGGAATTCAGTAAGTGTTATCTGTTTAATTATAAATTAAAATAACTTTAAAAAATGCAGATAGCTTGGAAAGGTTATTAGAAAAATCCCCTATACTGCATAGAAAATTTTTAAGATATTTGGAGAAACCTTCTCACTCTGCAAAATACAGGAAGTTGAATTTATAAGCCAAGATTAATAGTGGTAAGGATTTTGCCAAGAAGCACAGTGAGGACAAGCAAAGAAATCTCATTGAAAGCTATGCTACCAGTTTTCCACATTGTATCAAGGCTAATAAAATGTGCATAGAGAATTACTGAAGTAACACAGAGTACCAAGGAACTGTGATAAGAATAAGTAAATGATGCTGTTGAAATTTTATAAATTATCATAATTCCTCTCTTGTATAGCATTTTCCATAGGAAAGATCAAGACCTGTATGATGCTTAATAGCTACACCGTTACTTAAACATAAACATATCAATCATATGATGTGCTTAACTAAGAATTAAGAGGGCATGTCACGACCTACTCAATAATGCAAAAAGCTGTGGAAAAGGTAGCATGGATAAAACAAAACATAGTAGGAATATTGTTGCTACCAGTAGAGCAGTGTAAGAGTATGAACTAAGAATACAAACTTCACTTACAGGATATAGTTGGATTGTTTTTTTCTCAATGATTTCAACTGAAACTGCCCAACACGTTCTATTTATGACAGCATTTACTGTCAGCAATTATTTCAGTAATTAAAGTGGTTAAGTGGATTACAATTTCCTACCCAGTACTGTATCTGAGGAATTCTAAGTACTGAGCTACTGGTGGTGGTTTTTCCTTCAGCATTAAACGAATATTAGCTATCCATCATGAACAAGATCCAAACTAGATGATTTCACTGCCTGAGTGATCAGTGGCACTCAAAGTCCTGATTCCCTGAAGTATGCGCTGTTTGCTCATTTGCAGAACCTGAGGACAGAACTTAGTGTTCCATATTTTATGATACCTAGCAGATTGCAAGAAAATAAACCTGTACTTAATTTACTCTGCAGGTAGGTATTGCAATATTTGTTGCTTCCTACAAGGATGTAGATTACACAAGTTTTTGGGAAAGTATTCATGACCAACTTTTTTGTGTATGGAAATCTGCTGTATAGTTCATGAACACCCTCATGGTACTGCATATATGAGCATTCCTTTCTTTGAAGGGTTCACTATTAAAAAAATGTCGAGATCCACAACGTCCAAACCACCAGTAACAAAAATGCAAAGATAAGAGCTGAGATGTTAATCACATTCTAATAATAGTGGCAAGGCACTGATAGTTTCCAGTATCTGTGATCCCATCTTAATACCTCTTCGAGTACAAATTTAACACGTGCTGATTGCACTGGACTATGTTAGTACAAGCAGCATGTAGCCATACTGCTCTAAAAGAGGAAATAATTTCTAAGTCTACTGTTCTCTCTTCTGTAAGTCTCCACTGATGAGTTAGAGGGGAAGCAGGGTAACAGTGCTTCAGTGAACGCTGACCTGAGAGACAGACAGCTGGGAATAGTTTCAGAGTTTCTCTTTGTGATTGCTGCCTTGGATAGTTACAGTCTGGCTAGCATCCCAACAGGGTTTATAAACGCTGCAAAATCAAGTAGAAGCTCAGCTTCTGGGGTTTTTTAAAGGAGTGAAAAGTAGTTTTTAATCATTTAATCTTTCTCTATTTCTCTCTGGTTGAAAATACTGGTGAGAGGAAAGAGAGAGTTGAAGAGAACGATGCAAGTGCTAGCTGAAATCATAAGATAGAATCAAAATATTCCACCACTTTTGTAAAATAAGTAACTTGAAAAACATGGCATTTTACTGTGTAAGCACTTGTCTATGAGATCTTTCACATCTGTCTCTGGGGGATAGTACTCTTCTTATGCAAGTGATTCATTTGACAAATGTGAAAGAATTTTCAGCCAATGAATTTCATATTTTCAGAGCATAACTAAAACTGATATATTATACAGGCTTCAGGCAAATATTGAATTCAAATAATGTTCAGGTGTAGCTCAAATATGAACTGAACAATGCAAGTTTCAAGGAAGACAGCAGAAAAACCTCCTAGTGGTTCTAGCTAGAGGACCGTCAAGCCGAAATAAGCTAAGCTTAGTAAAGAAAACCATTAATATCACCACAATATTTTCAGCAAGTATGAGATGCACAAGTAACAAATGACAATTTTGAAAAATAACACTTTAAAATATTTTTTATATCTCAATTTAATATCCTTCAATAAAAGCCTTTACTTTGAGGAGTTACAGATAGGAAATTGAATTGGCAATATTCACACTCACTTACCCGCACTAATGAATGCTACTTTCCCTTCTATTCTTCATTTAAATAATAAGTAATCCACTGACATGCAAAATTACATTTCACTATTCAAAGTGTTAATATTTCTGACTCATCAAAAGCAAGTAATTAAGAAACTTTTTACAGGAAATATCATTTTCTAAGATAATTTACATCTATATGATTTATTCGTTTAAAAATGATTTATAGAAAAAATGACTGACACTGATTCCTAACTTTCTAATTAAAAAACATGTAGTTTCTGCTATGTTAGAGATTTTGACACTTTAATTCTTTTCAATGCATTATATTTTTAAATTTCGGTCTGTGTCTGACAAAGTTAAGACTAGGTATGTGTTAATTAAGGTGTCCAGTAACTGAAGTATATTATACAGGTGAATGTAATTTTCTTTTGAATTTCCAAGAAGGAAATAAACTCTATTATTCATCCTAATGATGGTGGACAGATTTACAGCTTTACTTAAAAAAGCAAAAAATCCAGAAATATTTTTAGAAGGCTTTGAGAGTAATTAACTGAAATCTATTGGCATGAGCCTTTCCATTCATTTGCCTTCTTACCACCTGGGAACAGTAAACTGAAACATCTATATTGCTCTTCCTGCAAAGTGATGATTTCAAAGCTTATTTTGAAAGCTTTTGTACTTATAGTCTCTATCTTGCTTGATAAAGTTGGAGAAAACTGTTAAAGCTTATGTGAGAGCTTGAAAGAATTAAGAGGATATAGGCAGAAAAATATCTACTTAAAAATGAGTTATTTGAAGGTTAGCCCTACCAAAAATATTGGTTCAGTTGAATTAGTGGAATAACTAGGAGCCTTTTTTATCTCTTTAAGAGAACTTAAATAGCAGAAATACTTTAGATATGAGAGGGGTTGGTTCAATAATCCAAACTGCCAACAGAAATTATGAAACTAATTAAGACAATGAGTAGCAAGCTTCAGATATAGCTTGAGTAATATAAAGGAGCCAAAGAATTATACTGCCTAGTTCTGAATAAACATCTTATCCAGCTTTATCCAAAAGCACAATCTTTACCAATTAGAATCTGAATACTCTTGAATTTTCTAGCACCTTTTTCAAGAGATTCATTAAAACTTGAAATTATGCAAAACTCACTTGCCTTGGAGTTTGATTAAGTACTTCAGGTTTTTTTTGTTGTTGTTTCAGAAATTTTTCCTGGTGTTTGTTAGCCCAGTATGGTTTTATTTTTTTCACTGAGAACTGAGTGAAACTTGGTTTGAATTAGGTTTGGTTTTAACTTGTAGGCTTTCTTGTTTGTAGAATTAGAGTAAAATTAAGACGGTTTAATGCTGTGCAAGTCTTATAGGAATGAAATACTCCTCAACTGCTGCAAACTGAAGTCATTATATTTCATACAAGTGTAGTATTAATAAAATATCATGGATGCCACCCACGTTCCTCAGCTTGAAGTGAGCAGATCAATAATTCAACTGATAGAGTGGAAAATAAACTGGAGAAGTACCTTTATCCTTCAGATCTTGTTCAAAATAGGCTAGATTCTCACTTTGTGATTTTTCCAGATCAATGGATGATGTGTGGCTGTATTATTCAGGAACTACTTTGGAAACACAGTTTGAATCAAGGTAGCACGGTCCCCTATTGCTGCAAAAGGAAGAAACTCCACAGAAACTCTCTTGGGGCTTATGCTTCATTTAATCTGCTGCTGTGGTGGAGTGGAGAAGAGGAGGTAGTGGGAAGAGCGCTAACTGTGCTAAATCCCTCCTCTCATGCTCCTGTGCTATCCAACCGGGAAAGTAATAACTGTTGCTGTTGTTTCCTCCTCCAGCTGCAAATTGAGGCACTCAAGGGAATGTTTTTAAGATCTGTTCCCTTTTACATTCAGTAATTATATAGCACTAGCGAGAATCTATCTCATGATTTTTAGTGTGCTTCTGAAATAGACTGAGCCTTTGCTCATTTGTCGAAGTGGGAGGTTACATGAAATTGTGATCTTTGTGGGTGCAAAATGCCTTTCATCTCAGTCAGCTCAGTTTTTCGTCAATATTGCTCTGCATCAGCGTGAGGGTGTCAAAGCCCAGACTGTAGCTGTGTCTGTCCATGTACCTGCAGTATCAAACACATCTTTCTCATACTTGACAGATTTTAAATAAACTGGATAAGAGGAGAAGGTTGACTTTGTGTGTCAGGACATTTCTCTTCTTTGTGGCTGGGTTGTGATGAACACTGAACTCAGTGTTTTAATATACAGAACAAGAATTCAACCTATACAGAAAGACTGTGCTCTTGCAACTGAAATTTTGATAAGTTCAAAGAAACATTCTTCTAGCATACATACTCTGTAAGAAACAGAAACCGAGTGCTCACAAGGAACTGTTAGCTTTGGGTTTGTATTCAAGTTTTGAAAGCCATGTAGTAGTCTGTATTATAGTAAATACCTAAATGGATATGATTTCTATTTTACTTTATACTATAAATTAATTTGGTATTTATATCACACCTATTCTAAGAAAAGTATATCTTTGAATCAATTGTGACTAAACACAAGGTAAAAAACTATGCATTTTAATTATGCTTATTTATAGAAGGTACTAGATTAGATAGCTAATAAGATTACAGTGCTGGAGTTTTTTCAAAACTGGGAAGTGTTATTCCTCATCAAAAAACTGTATCAAAAATAAGTCCCCATGGAGCTACCTGCAGGAATACCTTTCTGCAAATTGGAAAGCAGCCTTCCTAACAGGTGATAAGCATCAAACTTTCATAATTATACAGTTCCAGGTTAATCTCCTTTTTATGATGTTAACAGTAATTCTAGTAGAATTAAATTATGGAGTTCTTCCATAATTTACAAAAGGCATTCAACAAAAAAAGACTATTGATTGTCAATTTCTCTCCGCAGTAGGATTTCAGAACATATATTGAAGCAGATACAGTGTTCTTACTGTAACTATCCCTTTGTTTGCAATGGTAAAGAAGTTCATGATTAATGTGAATACATTCTACAAGTAGATTATGTGAGACTCATATGGGTATGTTCTTGTAATATTTTCTTTTTCTGTGATTTGTAGTTCTAGATCTAACAGCATATTCTGCATTTAATTAGATCTCTACTTTTTAAAGCACTCAATTATTTTCCTCTTTAACAATTTGTGTTTTCAGTTGATTTACAGAATGATGATCTGCTGAATTCCTTTTCCACTGCTGGCAGCAATTTCTGCTTCATGAGTCAGACATGATAAAAAAATGTATATTAGCAGCTACTGACTGTCCACTGTACCTGAAATTCAACCTTACTAGATTTAAAAGAACTCAGTGAAACTTTATGGTTATACATAAAATATAGTACAGTTTCTTAAGTGCCATTGCGCTGAGTTATAACAGGATTACTACAGTGCTGTAGTCAGTGGTGAATACTACTGAACACAATTTATCATCATCTAATGTGCATGTTTTAGCATGGGTTCATTTCTTGTATAGACAATGAAGTGATTTTCTCTCACTTTACCACTGTCTATAAGGTATGTAAACTATTACAGAAGTATCTTCTCTGACATGAATTGGGTGGACATTATTAGTTTCCTAATTAATTCACTGTATATTTTCTTTTCTAATCCAGTCATATTTGTTATCTCCTTAATATACTGACCTTCAATGTTAGGTTTTTATCTCAATTTTGAATGGTTTCTATTACACTTAGACAACATATTTCCCTTATATTCAGGCCTAAAATAAAATACAGTAGTTTGTAAGGATTGTATGTCATTATTAGTCCAGGAAATGAAGGGACAAAATAAGATGCTTTCCATTATTTTCTGTATGTCAGAATTACTTATCTTCACTGCTGTATCATCAAAGATATCTGCTAAGAACTGCAGTGCAATTCCAAAGGAGTAAGAGATAAAAGAGTTTATCTAGTACACTGTTAACTCTTCCACCATGAGCTGAACAAAGCTTTGAAAATACTGTCAAAACCTTTGTAAACAAAGATAGAAAATTGTTATGTTTTGAACAGTGTGCTTTCTATTTTTCTAAGTATTTCTTGAAAGTAAGGACATGTTTTTAAAAAGAGATGTGAAAGGTTAAGAATCCTAGCTAACTTAAAATGACATTTTCTAATGAGGTAAAATGCTATGATCTCTGCACATTTTGGTGTGATGTACACAGAGAGCCCTGAGATGCTAATACAAGGCTAATAGGTGGGTACAGCTGGAGCAGTAGTTCTCATATTCAAGCCTCAGCTCCCTAGGGAGGTTCCAGTCTCCTGTGAGGAGATTTAGGCAAGTTGCAGGAAAATGAAAATAAATTTATTTTTCTAAGTAATTTTCAGTTACAACTCTCAAAAATAGAATGTTCCATTGCTATTGAGTCTTCAGCAGACTTAGTACTTTTGATGATTCTGTAGTGAAATAAGCTAGGCAAGGAAGAAAAAAAATACCTTGGCTTCATAAAGGAAATATTGACAAAAAGGTATTTTTTTATTATTTTTATTTTATTTTTTTTAGATAAAACTGCTAGGTCCCATTTATAGCATATTTTGCAGGGAAGTGTAAATATTCTGTGCTTTAGGAACAAAACATTCTGGCACTGTCTCAGCACACTGGTGTAATAAATAACTGGTCATACACATTTTTTTAAACTTAAATATAAACATTAGTTGGTGACTGGAATGAAAGTCAGATATTTAACTGTAATTGAACATCTGCCCTAATACTGTACCATGTCTTGTGGCCTGTGGTTCAGTTTCCAGTTATGTAAAATACAGGTAGCAACATCTTATTTGTATTTTTTGGATGAACTGGATGAAAAACACTATGTAAATGCAAACCCCCATTATTCTTAATAAGCTAATATTGTTATTAATTATAAAATAGGTATACAAATGGAATACACCAATGATATAATTAATATGTATCATTACAACATATGTGCATTACTCTTCCTTATTATAAAGCATTTTAAAAATGAAACCTGGGTAAACTTGTGTACGGGGTTTGCATGGCAAGGTTTGGGTAGCAGAGGGGCTACAGGGGTGGCTG
>NW_009615531.1:0-3640 GCF_000690535.1 Cariama cristata
CCGGCCCAGCCTTAAACGGTGACAGTGACCTTAGTTATGTGGTTTTGAGTGTTGTTTCTTTGTTCTACATGTGTGATCCCGCATACTTTAAAAGGATTTAGGATGTCACAGGTAAAATTGGGTTTATTTACTACAGCAGTTTGAAGTATTCTTTGTTAGGATTAGTAATTATTCGCTGTTCGGCAGTGTAATGCAGCATTGTGTTATCAGCTTAATGAAATGACTACTTTATGTGAGAAATAGAAAACTTAATCACTTACAAGGACAGATTCCAGTAAAAATTCATAAAAACCTAATGGTATAGACAGGTGCACAAGATCAGATGATTTAAAGCAGGGTGATTTGTAGTACTGTATGTCAGCCAAAATCAATATAGATATTACTAACCTGAGAACAGATTAATATGTGATGAACAAAATAAACCTCTCTGTTAAGATTTTCTTAAAACTAGGTGTCACATGCCATCTCAAACAACAGCCAGCAAAATTTTGCACAGTATTTGAGACCCAGATTTCATTAGGACAAACTCAGAGAAAAATGTAACTTGTCTTTTGTGAATCCTGCCTTAGACAGAACTCAAGTATTTGGCCTCTCTTTTTTCATATTAACTATGTTTTGGAGTTTACACTCAGGTCTGAACAACAGTCATGGTATTATTTGTGCTTATTATTTGTAGTTATGCTTTTCAATTTAAGTGTGTTATAAAGATGAAAAGGTCATCTATTCATTTTTTTAGTTATTTTTTTGTAAAAATCATTATGAATGAATGCTGACTTCCTGACAATGCAGCTGAGGGATAGTGCAATAGGTCTGCATTGTTTATGCAGTAATCTCCCTAAGGAATCTCCATGCCTTTCCTGTTTGCCTTTACCAATCAGGAGATGTGCCTAAAATCTTCATGACTATTCTTACTTGTGACCGATTTGCCTTCTAATTTGCTATCATTTCATTGGGAACACACATTCACTGACATAAAGTAAAGCAAGCTTGTTCAAAATTTTCGTAGTGGACTTCCAACCCAGATGCAATTCAATGTTTGAACAAGTCTGAGACTTAGATTTACTTGATGAAAGTGAATGCTTTTGATCCTAAGACAGGGAGGCATAATTTTGGCATTGTCATAAGAAGCCAAATTCTGCTTGAATGCATGAAAATAATTGCTCTGATTAGTATCACTGTGAAAATAAGTTCTGATTAATTTCATTGTGAAAATAAAGAGAAGCTCATAATGTTTATAATTCTAGCCTTCCTCTGATCTGGAATTTAATTTAAAGCAATGTAATTTCACCTGGATAAGGAGTGAAGAATGTTTTCTCACAAGTGTTGCTGAGTGAAAATGCTTTTTTTTCTGCAACCTCTTTCACAGAACCTTTACTTTAGAGAAACTTAAGTATTAACTGTAATTTTGTCCCTTTAGGACAAATATCTTCAAGGTATGACAAGATGTATTTTCTTAGGAAACTCACATCTGAGTCGCTATTTTGTATTTGCTTGTATTCATATAAGCAGTAGAAATCTAATTTTTTTTTAAACCTACAATTGCAAAGAACTATTCTTCCTAGCACTGCTTCATATGCTAATATGTAAGAAAGGAGAAAAGAGTTAGGAAAAAAAGCTTTGTGTTTGAAAACAAGTCCATAATCAGATATCTGAAAGTAGAATTAAAAAAAAAAAAAAGTTAAAAGAAAACAACCCTCTTTAATAGTTTAATCATGCTATCAGTATCTGTTGTTTACTCTTCCTAATTTGTAGTTACAATATGTAATGTCTGCAATTCCTGTAATTTCTCTTTGTTACAATGATAGGATCTGAGCTATTCAAACAGCATTTTGTGTAAGTGTACCAATGTAATCAGAGGACTATCTACCATCCTTGGCTTACATTTCTTGGCTGTGAAGTTCCTTTACTAAGCAGAAAATGAAAACTCTTCTGAATAGTTTCATAGTAGGTATTAACAATGCAGCCATAAGTATGTAAATTTTATGGATTTAGAACGTTCTCATGAAGTAAAACAAATATGTCTGATAAGAAAACTGTACTAGAAAAGATTGGTGTATCTCGTGTCTCTTGTTGATTGCTAATAGAACACTTTTATGTTCTGAATTCACATCACCAAGCTATTATTTTGACAGGTCCTAGATGAAATAGACTCCAGATTTTTTTCCTTTTAGAAAGTAACTTGCAAGAAACAGATTTATGCTTTGCCTTGCTCATAAGTTTCAGACCGATCAAAAATCCCCTTTTATCTGACTTCAGATTGTGTTGGTTGTCAGTCTCTTTACAGTGGTATAGATAACATTCTTGCTTGTCAACTTATTTAAGGAGTAATCTGAAATAGCATAAAGGAATTTTGAATGTTTCAAGAACTGTACAATGGTAAGATATGTCTACTATGAAACTTGATATATGAATTTAATAACTTTTACTGGTATGAAAAGTAAGGTCATTCTATAACCCAAATCTCTGTAACCATTTCAAAACGACTTACAAAAGACTCTTAATCCACTCTGGGTATCTGCAGGCAGTTCATCTGTCTAAGGAGAATTCTTGCTGAGTATGTAAGATTGGGGAAGGGGTTTCAAGCAGGCCAAATCCTGTCAAATGGTTGTACTTGATTTAAAAGACTGAGTGTCTTTGTGGTCTACTTTAAATGTAACATTCTATAGAGCTGAAGAATATGTAAGAAATGTCACCATTTATTGCAATAAAATTATTGAGCCATTGAAAATAGTCAATTTACATGTTGGTAACTCTAAGGCAATATAATAACTTTCGATAATACAAACTTTCACCTATAAAGCCTATTTTGAGCTGTGTTACGTATTTGATAGGTGTGAGAGGATGCAAGGCTGTCATTTTTCTGGACAGCGCCTTGATACTTGGGCATGCCTGTGTTCTACCTGTGGGAGGAAAGTTAGAAATACTAGATAAATCACTGCACATTTTCCCCTTTCTGCCTGTCCTGTCAATTGTAACAGTAATGTGAAATATGATAGTGCTTCAAAATAGTAAATACATCTCCACTGAACATCATGTGCAGAGGGGCTTTCCAAGTGTTCCCAAATGTAAGCACTTTTGCCTTTTGGAAACCTGTTCTCTAAGCTGTTCTTGTGTATGATGGCTCTCCAAACTTTTCCCTTAGTTTTGTCCTCTTCCTTTGCATGGGAACTCACATTTGCTAGAGGATAATTTTGCCCTTTGTCTACAAAGTAAAAGGACGAAGATCTTAAAAAGGAACAACCTGCTGCACTTATATATGCTGTAAGATTACAGAATAGAAATGTTGTTTGTAAGAGAATGTAATATACAACAGCTAATATTGCAGGAGAGTATTAATTCCTGAAACAGTGTCAGTGGAATATGTGCTCCCAAGGTATAGGCATGAACTTACCCAATGGCAGGTATTGCTTTGGTATACAAGTCTGAAGAATATGTCATTCTTTCCCACATCTTGCAAAAATGTAGCATCATGGAGGTGATTTTTCTTTCTAATGGTGAATATTTGGTGCACTTTCATTTGATAATCTGCCCAGTTGTCCCAGGCTCTGCTAAAAAGAGATCATTTTACATGATATATATAAAAAAAAGCAGAAACCTGACTTAACACAAGTATACGGGGGGGGGGGGGGGAGGGGAATTT
>NW_009615531.1:3671-14727 GCF_000690535.1 Cariama cristata
TTTTGCCATCATTCCCTCTAGAGTTTGATTATCTCTGAAAGCACAGTTTAATGATTGTGGAATAGTTTTCTCCTTGGAGCCTTTTCAAAATGGTAGCTCATTACTCTCTATCAGACTCCAGGAGTAAAGGGGTAGTTTGACATTCTTTTCATTACAGAAGTGGAGGCAGATGGGTTAAGGGACTTCTCCAGTGAAGATGGCATAAAACCTGACACTAGAATCCATAAATAAAGTGATTGGTCTACTGGAGGCAACAGTTTTATACCAAACATTCAGGCTGCTAGACCATTCTACCTGTGGATACTTAATGAACACAGATATAAGTGGAAGCACCCACCCAAATAAAATTGAACAAATATATAGTAATCCTTTTTTTTAGCCTCATGCATTCATGTTCTGAAGAATTAATATTAAATGTATGAATTTGCTGAAGTGTAAGTCTTTAAAGGAACACATTTCTTTTCCTTCCTAACATGATGGTGTGTTCATATAAGGAATATTTGTTCACATCAGTGTCTGTGCTCTCCAGATACCTAGATAGGTTTCGGCCACTAGCAGTGTTTTCAAAGGAGTCTGAGGACTCTGAGTGCTTCTGATTTTGGAGAGTTTAACTGTAACCTCTGGGCTATGCCTTATGGTAATGTATACATTCATATAAATTAACTTTTTCTACTAACCTGATGACAGATTCATTTGTATTGAGTTGGAGAAGAATTTTGGTGGGGTGCACAGAGAATAGAGATGTGACCCTGGGATTACTTATGGAAATTTATTACTACTGTGGAGTTTATTTCTGTGTTTCTTGCCCTGTTTAATGTCAGGGAGTTGGAATATGCAGCATCCTCAACTGGATTAAGGTTTCAGAATTTATCCCAAAGATGTCACAAAAGTAGAATTTTACTCCATGTCTATCAACTTTGTCAAGAGCAATAAAATTTTCATTTCTTTGGGATGAAAGACTTACCGGAGTGTCTAACAATATAGCCAATTTTTATACTACCATCATGGCCATTTCAAAATTATGTGAGTGTAGTTAGTAGGAGAGAAAACCAGTAGCAGTTACACTGTAGTAGTACAAGATATTACCACAGAGCTTACTTTCATTTCTAAGAAAGTTGCTCCCTAACTCAGAATAAAGAATGAGAAGATCTTATTTTTTAATTTCAAGACAAAAGCTAAAGTAAAAATAAATTTATAAAAGCCTCTTTTCCTGTCAAGTTAATCTTATCACATTGTTAGTAGTGTTTATTTAATTGGAACAAATATCATTTTACTGCAGTGAGTTTATTGATTTCAAGGAAATTTCAACTTTGAGCTCTGAAATACCCAAGCAGAGGTTTAACAGAAGAGAGATTTATGTATTTGTGAAATATGGGTAATTCATTGCATGCAGAAGTAAGGTGTGCTCCCTGCTGGGTAGCTGAACTGAGAAGACTGTGGTATTAATATTTTAGAAGGGAATTTGATTGTTCAAGAGAAGTCTGGGGACCAGGGAGCATAATTTCATATTGCATGCTCCCTTGACGAAATCACAGCCTTTCTAAAGCAGAAGGAAATGAATGTATTGCTGTTTGTTTGCTCTATCATTATTTCCATATTTATTTTCACACCTACAATTCCAAGAAAAAGGAGCTACGTCTTTCAGGCACTTGAAAGCTTTATTTAAAAAATAAATCATTTCTAACTAGAAACAAATGTGGTCAAAATGCAGGTGTATTCAAGGGGAGAAGTAGACCTAATTTATTAAACAACAGCTGAGATGGAGTGGATGAAGAGATTGATTCTAATCTCCAGCACAACAGTGGAAACTTAAAGTAGCTCCACTGAATGAAATGGTTTGGATTAATGAAAGTGTACTGCTTTGGGACAAAACCCATTCAAAGTAAGTGAAGACAACATATATCAACTTCATCTTTAAATGTATATGAAAATTTTGGTGTGACTTTCCCTTAAAGCAAAGAATAGTGGACAGATAGAACTGATTATATTTTAAATATTTATATGTATGTGTTGGTCATGTTTGTTTTACACCATTGGAATTATTCTTGATTTACATTGGAATGAGACTGGATGAGACGGATGTTTTAAAATAGGCATATACACACTTTTGAAAATTCTAAAATGGATCTGTAAATAAAAAGATGGGCAGATTTAAAAAAATTAGAACCTAGCATAGTAAAGGAAAAAAGAAAATTAAGAGCCTTTAGTAGTTTCTCTTGAAGTCAGCTGCAAAACTTACAGTCACTTTCATTTTATCATTGCATATGTAATCACTGGTTTAAACGTCAAAGAATTCTATTCCCTTGGTTTTGTCCATTTATTTGGAAATGTCAATCTATTTAGAAATTGCTATATGGAAGAACGCAGTTGGTTTTAATGTTGCTGTGTGTTGTAGTCCCCTTACGTGGCCTGTCGGTATCTTGGCTCAGGTGTGTTGAGAAGGGCTTCTGGCCTTTCTGTATTGGGTTTAGAGGTGGAGTACTGGAGTGTAGGTTCAGCTTTGGAGCTGAATACTAGACAAACGCTGCAGTGACAACTTGTCCTGATTTTCAGAGGCTAGAAAGAAACAGATGAAAAGAAATCAGAGTGGCTCTGGAATCTTCCTTTCTATGCTCTTTTTTTCAATTTGTTTCTTCCCTGCAAAAATAAATGATCACTATGTGAAACACTATTCCTCAAAAAGTGGTCATAATATTCAACTCAGTTGCTTTGTACCATGGGCGCTCAGTAAAGTACAGTACATTTATGGTTCCATCTGGAAAGAATCTGCTGTAATGAACTCGTGTTGTTGTTTTGCCAATTTAACACTTCATGAAATACTGAAGTGCCTCTTGCATGTTCAGAAAGGATTTCTGTGAGTGATTTTGTGAGAAGCAATTCAAATTGAATACAGTAATTTTGAACTGTTTGTTTAATAATATGAAGAGCAATAATAACAATCATAAAATCGTCTGTGCTTATATATTAACATGGAAAGAATCAGAACTGATGTAAGAATCACTGAGTGCCTTTGTCCCTCTGTGTGTGACCACTGGCTCCAGCAGAGCCACCAAGCTGATTTACACCTCTGAATGGTCTGACTCTTTAGATCCTCACAAATTCAGGCTATACATATTAGCTATTCGGTTTTTGTGTCGTGTTTTCCAGAGCTGAACAAGTATCATAACAAAAATGAGCTAGTGAATATTCAGTTGAATTCTGAATTGAATTCACATCAGCCAGGCTAGTGGCCTTTCATCTGACTTTCAATTTGCTCTGAAAAGTAAGTTTTACTTGCATGAATGCAGATAGAAAGTGAATACTAAACTGACTTGAGTACTTGCCAAAGTAGACTTGATTTTAGTCTAAGTGGAGCTGATGTAGAACAGGGTAGCAGCTCAAGAATCAATGGAATAAAAAAGTGAGAAGAGAATCAAACTAAATGGCTTTCAATGTATCACAAAGATGTAGGACGTTTTGTGAGGTGATGTGCTCTGTGGCACTCTAGGAACACAGTTTCCCAAAGTTACTAATATTTGCTGTGTGTCTTGGATCTAAATACAGTCTTTGCAATATGGCTGTACAAATGCAGATATTTCCATTAGTATTTACCAGTATTTTATTAAATTATAGAAGAGTAGGTTTAGAACCGACTCTCCTTTGTTTGAATGAGAAACATTTCTTGGCACTTCGCATATCTGTTTGCCTCTAAACAGATACCAAATCATTAAACTCATTGCAGCCTGTAGCTTTTTTTTTTTTTTAAGCAGTAAGCATATGACCAAAATTACTTCATATGGCTTCCTTAAGTTCTTTTCATTCTGAGGAATGCTGTTTTGTAATATTAAAATTTGCTAAGTTTTTTTTTCTAGCCAATTTTAATAGTTTTATTTAGTACAATATATCCTTACATGCATACACTTTCTGTCCTTTGTATGTGTTTTGGTTTATGGCATAAGCTATCTTCTAGTTTCTGACGGGTATAATTAAAGTATTGTTTTAACTTACAACATGTTTGAACCTCTGTATTTTGAAGGACTACTCGTTTTCCTTTTTGATACTATGTGCACTGAAATCATCTGGGATGCTCAGGCCAGGCATCTAGGGTTTAAGCCCAAGGGACAGTTTCAGTTAAAGGACCACAGCATAGAAACATGTTCCTTTTTTCACTGAAACATTTTCACTTTTAAATTTTCAAGGTCTGTTTGATTTCCCAAACATATTTTCTACAAAGGAGCAAAGAGTGAATCGATGTAGGAATTGTTTTATTTACTTTTTGTTTCACTTGTTTTAGTTTGGAGATTTCTTGAGAGATTCAGTTCTAATATCAGACATCCTTCAGTGAATTTCTTCTAAAGAAACTGCATATGCAGTATATGTGTATCTGCATAAAGGTGTGTAGATATGTTTTAAGTTACTAGTTTTTTAATTTATGAGATGGTAGAAATAGAAAAAAAAGACAAGCCATGTGGATTATTAGTTTGTATATTCTGTTTGGACTTAAATAAGAACACACTGTTTTTTCTTTCAGGTATGAACTGTCTTTTTCTACCTGTGATTTCGGGTTCCATGGCTTCTAGGTTATTGCTTATCACAGGAATTCTGAAGGGCTGCTGAATAAATAATAAACAGTGGTAGCGATAGTGATGATAATAATGGCAAAGACAAAATGATTTAAAGCAAAATCTAAGACTTTTCAGGTATTGGTACATTGTCAGGGTCTCTTGGGATACTTTTTGGATAATGTTTTCCATGGGAACTTACGACTACATGGCTTCACTGTGTTGCCCAACCAGTTGAATAGGAAATGTCTATGATAAAGAAGTAGGAATAGAGA
The DNA here is from genome assembly GCF_000690535.1 of Cariama cristata. Taxonomy (NCBI): domain Eukaryota; kingdom Metazoa; phylum Chordata; class Aves; order Cariamiformes; family Cariamidae; genus Cariama; species Cariama cristata. Next base: position 8,488 of record NW_009615531.1, read on the forward strand.
TGTAAATGCAGCAGGTAAGCCTGGCAAACATTTGACAGCACTGGAACCCTGTTTGCAGTCCCAGATTGGCACCATCTGGATTGCACCATTCGTAATGGGATCATATGTGTACATGCAATTAGTTTATGTCAGTAGCTGTGGGGATTATGGAGCGGTAAATGCTGCTTTGAAACCAGCTTGATTTTGTAAACTCAACTTGAAAGCCACTATAATTCTGGCAATTACCCTAGAACTGCCGGGCTTAGAGGCAAAAATAGGACTCTTATAACACATCATCACCTCTTCTGGAGCTGAAGAGCTTCTGAAATGCAAGGTGATTTGGGGGAGGTGTTTTTGTAAAACTGGAGGAGTATGGAGTGGAAAATCAGAAGCTGAAGATAGATTGATATAAAGGAAGACTGGTGAGAATGATGACCAGTGAGGGTTAATGTGACGAAAGAGAGGAGGCAAAGGCTAGAAAGATGAAAAAAAATATTCTTTAGAAGTGATTTCTTTATTAGTGTGAGAATTCTTGCAGAGATATATGTAGTCAGAGGAATCTTTGGTTAACATCTGCTTGCTTCTCTTCAATGAACTAGCCTAAAATCCACTATGTGGATTAATGATTTTTTTATTATTATTATTTTTTAATTATATTGACAATTACTTGGTGACTGTTCTCGTGTAATAAAAATCAGTCTGTAGTAAACTTAGAGACTGAGTCACTCTTCCCAAGGGATAACAGGTGAAATTCTGAGATTATGTCAGTAGTGAATCAAGTAATGTTGGCATTAAATCTCTCTCAGTGTAGAAATGACTCACAATGCACATCCAAATTGAAATCTCTTATGAATTTTTTCTACTTACCTCTGGGGCTGAAAGAATTGGTCTCTGTGTTCTTTCCAATCTGTCAGAAACTCTACATCTTTATTATCCTTGTTCAACTTTTTTTTTTTTTTTTTTTTTTTTTTAATGGAAAATGTAAGAAAAAAGTGTTACTCTTTCATGCAACTGAGATTCCCTTAGTGAATAAGCCTCCAGTCATTCCACTTCTGGACTCTCAGAGAAACAATATATCTGCAGGTAACAATAGTTTAAAAATACTTGCTTCAGGGATCCAGGAGATGAACACACATTTATGTGCACACCTATATATAAAAGCAGAGCAGTTTTCAAAGGAATTATTGATAACAAATATAAGGGAATCTTTGAACATCAAATACTGTAGATACTGATATTTTCAAAAGCCTAATTACATAAAAAGTAAGTGTTGGGCTTTCTGTGTCATGGATAAAATGTTTCTATACTGATGGCTCTGATACTCTGAAAAGTATGAGTATATAAGACAATTTTAAGAAAGTATTTCTGAGTAACACTTTTAGTTTTTCTGCACTAGATACCTAGTAAAAGTTGTATCTCTACTTCAGTGTTGAATGTTTCTATTTGTAAAGTGTACCTTATAAAGCTTTTAAAATAATTTCCTTTAATTTCTTCACAGACAGTGAACTAGGAGAGGTAAAAATAACTTCAAATTTTAAAAAAGAAAAGAAGGAAAAACAAAAGGGAGGATTCAGTACAAAACCAACAACAGTAAAGAATAGGAGAATTACCAAATAGTACAAATAGTGTAGCTTCCTCAAAATAGAAACTATGTTGCTAAAATGTTACACATCACAAATATATGTAACATTAGAGCGAACTGTTTCCTAGATTGTATCTATAGTGATGAATACTTCAGGGGATTGATATGAGGCTTGTTGAAGGAGATATATTACTTTCGGAGTTGATTGTACTTTATTTCTAACTTTTAATGATTTTGTTTGTTTGTTTTCCAGTTCATTTACTTTGGGGTGATGACTTGAAATTGGGGAAAAAAAAAACCCAAAACAAACTACTGTAGTTATAGTGGCAAGAAAGTAGCTTAGTGCTCTGCACAGGATCACTCAATCACTGAATTAAACACAAAACCTTATACGTGCACTGCATGTACCCTGATTTGGCTTTAAGTTTTAATATTTTTATCTATCACTGAACTGATTTTTTTTTCATGCTTTCTTCCAATGTGAGAACTTCATTTCAAAAACTGCTGTGTAAAATTGATAAATTATATTAGACTGTGTACAAGTAAAAATACATGCACACATAGAGTACAAAATGATGCTTATTACCCTACCTTGGAACATCTTGCTGGACCCAGCCATAGCAAATTATTTTCCCAAGGCCCTATAAACATTGAATTCTGCAGCAATATCCCCCTTTTACATACTTTTTAAAGGTGAGTATAGACAGAGACAACACAGTGGTGTGCCATATTGATTTATTCTAGCTGAGACAATAGTGCTGGCTTACAGGATAGCCACAAAACTTGCAATACAAGTTTTGTCACACAGCTGTAAGCTAGGCAGGTATCTTCATTAGCACCATGCTGGGTGAGCCAGGTGCAGGCTTGTGGCATGGCTCACAGCCATGTCCCTTTGTTGTTCCCAACTTCTTGCTCATCATATGTCCCTGAGGAAAACTTCAGGAAGAAGCAAGTTAGAGACTTCGCAGGGAAGAGAAACAGCCAGCAAGAAAAAAAGCCAGTAACAGTAACAGCAGATGGTACTTTCCAAAGACTGCTATGGTTCCTATTCAGTGCAGTCAGATTTCATTTTCATGAAAACTTAACTGTGGGTATAGAGGAAAAGAAAACGTCTGGGTCTTGGCCCAGCATGGGACTGGGGATACAAATGGAACTTTTCAGAGAATGCTGTTCTTTCAACTGGTCTTATACGTTGGCTGGTTGTTACAGTCTTTCCTTCTGCTCCACATCATTTAATATCTCTCTTTATCTTAATTTCCCTTTCCTCCCATGTCTTCTCACCCTCATATGACTAATCTAATTTTCTTTCTAGTAGCCTAATTTCCTTCTAACTCACCTCACAAGTTCAAATGAATCATGTCATTTGTACAAACCCAGTGTTGGCTCTGCTGTGGCTTCTGTTCCCATTTGCTACAAAGTGTCGATTCTTTCTCTTTAGATTGCAAATATTTTAAGAACAAATTATCTGCATGATCACAGTGGCTACTATTTCAGCACCACCATAATAAAAGTGTTGAATAATAATCCAATAAAACAGTGTAATCATGCCCCAGAGTCATGCCAAATATATTTTGCTTCTACGTTACATTAGAAAAAAACAAATAAATAGGTATAAATGACTCTTTGTGTGATTGTGGTCATGTATGCATTCATATTTCTGTGTTAAAATATGTATCTGTAACGGAAATCTGTGTACAAATTGATACAGGCACCATATTCCCATTACATATCAGTTTTCTTTTGAAAGAAAAGCTAATCATATTGTGATTCACAATCAAAATGCTATACTCTCAAAATACTTTCAGAATAGACTTATCCTTAGTAGGTTCACACTTTACAACTATATTTAAATAACAAAATAAGGGTGTTTAATTTTTGTTTTTTTCTCTGAAGCATACAGATTTGCTTTTCTGAAAACAGAAGAAAAATAGAGAAGGAATTTATATGCAGTAGATATAAATACACACACATATATATGTGGATATCAGCTTAAAAATACAGAGGTTTTTTTAAGCACATCTGGGAGCCTAACCCTTTTTTTCCTGAGAATAAAAAAGAATATAAAAATGTGTAAGCCATGAGTTTTAGGTTCCTGGATGTGGCAAAATATAACTCCCCCTCCCCTGCCATTTTTGAAACTGATATCCCACTATATCAGACAGCTTTGTGTTTGATTATTCTTTGTAAGAATAATGCATTGTAGATATATAGTCTGAGAATAAAGAGCCATTCTGGATATAGTAGTACTGTGACCTCTGGAAGGAGAAATCTGTGCCTTTTACTATTTTTGTTAAGAGGCTTTAATTGCTCTCATGACTTTTAATATTCAATATTGTTATTTTGAAATTACGATAGTTTACTTAAAATCAAATACAGTACTTTGTGTGTTCAAAAAGTAAGAAACAAATACAGGGCTCACTAAGATCCTGTTATTTCCGTATTTTTTTTTTCCTATGATTTTGCTATAATTATCTCATTCATTTTTACAAGATATGCAGAGCTCAGAGCACATATACCACTCTATATTTTTACTGCTGTCATAATGAAAAATTATATTTACTGGGAGAAGTGACATTTTTTGCCTTTTGACAAATTCATGGAAATCGCTTTTTTACTTGCAAATATTTGCAAAGTAAGAATTGATACCTTTGCACAGATCTGCCTTGTGAGGTGCCATGACACTTTGAAGTTCTTTGATCATTTTATTTAGTTTGTCACACTCCAGGCTGTTTAAATATACTTGGGCATGTTGATGGACTTATAAAACTGGCTAGCAGGGCTGTGTGGCGTAGAATTCATTATTCTGGGATTGGATGTAATAGTTAGAACAAAAGATTGGAAGTTAATAACAGGTATTTGCAAGTTTTACAACAAAATTTAAAACCAGGTGACAATTCAGACAAACCTGAAAGCATAGCTGTCTTTAATGTCCTTAAACAAATTGCAATGCAAATTAGCTGTAACCTGAAGTTAGATGATGTCTCATACTGTCAGTGCTTCACTATTCATTTCATAGTGCACATAAAATTCTTCATGCTGATGGAAATATTTCTGCAGTGATTTCTGTGGAGCTCTCAGTAAACTACAAGGTCAGGACAGAATAAAGCAAGCTGTTAACAGTGAACCTGTCATCATCAGTAGTTGCTAGAGTAAAGCTAGGGTCTTTTTAGAAGATTTCTATGTGGTAGGTGAGACTTGAAGACAGCCAGCCTTCGGTGAAAGGGACCTGCTGGAATCCAGTGTGGAATATGAATGAAAGACCTCTGCATTACTGACAAATGTCACTGTTTTGTGTGGCAGACCATATGAGTAAAACAGTGAAAGCTATGCATTGGCCTTCACAAATCCAAAGTCTTCAGATGTGTGACTGTGTAATATTTAAATGTTCTCAGGTTGTAGGAATTGTATTTTCTCCACAGAGTTGCTGAACTAATACATGGTGTTCTGTAGTAATTTGCAATTTCTGTCCGATTGAGTATATAAATATGGAAAGTGTTTGCTTAAAGAGGTGCCAGCAGTGCTTTCTTAAACTTGTATTTATCGGTGTTTAAAAGAGGAATAATTAACCAGACAGATTACTTAGCTGTAGTTACATACTTCACTGAAGAGCTCCAGGTCTTCACCTCAAAACTGTAAAATTAACTACCAGGCAGTTAAAAATATGTACCTAGCACAGTATTTCATATTTAATGGAAATCCATCAGAAATCCATCAGTCAAAAAAGACTTGTACAGAAGAAGAACTAGTATTCTGTCACTTTCTAGTTCTTTCTCAGGTTCAGTGATACCAACTGCATATCTGAAATAGCTGCGATAGCTGTTGCATTTAATGTAACTAAGCCATTTTGTGCCCTCTGAGAATCTGGGCCATACTGATCAGGGGAGTTTGTTTTGCTTTGTTTTACTTAGGCTATGTGAAATGTCTCCTCACTTGAAGAAAATAATATTTTTGTTGTTGCCACTATAAATTTGATTCACATTTCATTTTCCTTTTCGCATGTACAAAAGGCACCTTTCTCTTTTCCGTAACTGAAATTACTTTCTATTGTAGTAAACGCCTGACTTTCGATGCTTCCTGCAAAGCTGAAGGATTCCTTCTGCAGGGAAAATGTCTCATCTGAAAATGACTGCTAGGTCTAATTTATAAAAATGTGTCAACATGACTAATTGTAAGATGAGTGGTGAAGCTTATGTGCAGCATAATGCTGAATATCTTCGCTGAATATGGCAACATGTTTCAACCGTGGCAGTAACATCTCAAACCCTTTCTCACAGAAGGTCAGGAAAATAAATGTGATACTGCTTTAGAATAAATGGCATAAATGGTTCTAAACCACATGACGACTGGCAAATTGTTGCTTATTCTGTTTAAGAACTGAGTCATTTTAAATACGTATTTCACAGTGGTCATAGTTTTTGTTAGAAATCTTTTCCATTTGCTTGCAATTTTGCTAACACCTTTCTATAATAGTTCCTACTTGTTTTTCTATGTGTTTTCTTAGCCTCTTAGGACAAAAGACAACACAATTCTTAACGGAGAAATGAGATGCAGTGGTTTCTACTGTGCTGGCATTGCAGTTAAATTACTGATGAATACATATTCCCCAGGAGATGTATTTCCCAGGGAAATTTTCCTAATTCAGCATGAGTTAAGAAGAAGAAAGGGACAATGAGAAGCGA
>NW_009615532.1:0-17442 GCF_000690535.1 Cariama cristata
TTCAGCCGCGTTAGCCTCGCTGTGGTGTGTGCCGCGGCGCTCGGGGGCGGGGGCTGCTTAATTCTGAGTCGAGGGCTTGGAAGGGCTTCCCCTGGCCGACGTTTCAACGGGCTAGGTAAAGCAGAGCGTGGTTACTCTGTTGGCGGTGGGAACTAGGAAGTCTTATCTTAGGAAAAAATAACTTTAATATTCAGTTGGGAGACAGGAAAGCAGTTGTAGATGGCGAGATGCTGCCAGTGAGGAAGACGGTTTCAGCTATTTGGAGAGTAAAATCTGTGGGTGAAGCCTGTCTTTGCAGATTGCAGTTGTAAGGAGGACCGGGGGGAGCCGTAATACACAGACACTGAGTTTCTTTGCCGCTTTTTGTTCCAGGGACTCTCAGAGTGATTTCTGAATATACAAGTAGAGAGTATACACACAGTGACTACAATGATGAGAGAGGCTTTCTGTAATTGATTATCAATGCAAATTGTACGATAACTCCTGTAAGCTGCTGAAAAGTAATACTGTGTTCTGTTGCTGGCATTTAGCAATGTAAAATATGAAATTATGCAAGAATAGCCTCTAACAGTTTGCTGGGGGGGAGGGAGTCTTGTCTTTGCAGATCTGTCAGTCAAGTGTGTGTGGAAAAATCACTCATGTTCAGAAGTAACACCCCTTATCCTACTGATATTGTTGCTGTCCCTGGTGGACGTGATCTGCTGTTCTGCGTGCAGCTGGATGACTGTAAGTAACCTTTCTTTCCGCACATTTTTTTTAAACCTGCGTGTTATGATGGTTACTAATTATTTGGACTGTTACAGTTCCAGAGAGACCATAGTGAATCAGGGTCCAATCACCAAAGACAAACAAACAAAAAAATCATTCTGTTCAGTTTAAGGGTAGGGTCTCTGGCCAAACACAAATCAGCCTGTATCAATTGCTTCTATAACTTACTTAATTTGCTACACTTAGAGCGGCAAATAAGGGTTGATGTTTGAAATATACCACTATTATCCTTTTCAGAAAGTGATTTCTTATCATAAAGAATCCTCTTGGATTCTTTATTTCATATGCTTAATTTCATACTTTTTCTCTGCTGGCAATGATTTTTCTCTAGTAATCGTATACCCTCACAGGGTATGCCATTAACACTTTTCACCTTGTCTGCTTTCCACGTTGTACTTCATTTGACTGATTTGATATCTAGCGCTCTGGCATTCATTGCAATTCACTAGAGTCTCACACTGAAACACTTAACATTTTCTCTTTTTCAGTCTTTTGCCTGGGAGTTTTGACCTCCAATCCCATCTACTTCTGACCTAAATCATAGAGCATTTTAGGTTGGAAGGGGCTCAGGAGGTTAACTGGTGCAACAACTAGTCAAAACAGAGTTAGCTTCCAATTATCTAGTCCTGCTTTCAGCTCTTCACAGACGTTGCCTGAACGTTTTGCATACAGGCAACAGCAAAGAAACAATGAGAGCCTCATAGTACATAGTATGATAGGTAGTAGTGCTAGAACTTCACCCATTCCAATTTTCAGAGGTCTCCGAGTAAAGATGAATTTCGATGAGGGTTCAACCACAGCTGAAAGTGCCATCAGGCTCCTGAGTATTCCAGCCTATAACTTGAAAGTAGCTACATTTTATCCTTTTCCCACACCACCCATAGTGTCTTAAAAATAGGATTAGAAGGATTCTGAATTGATAATGTCATCCAAAGGAAGCATCATCTGTGTCCAGATTGATGGCATCAGGTATTTTCTGGCCATTTAATATTTGGGCCCCATATCTATCACATGATTAGGCCCACTGAACAAGCCCTAGACATTTAATTGCATGTGTATATTAGGGGTAGCGCACCTGGGAACAACAGAATTCACTGCTCACATGGCCTTTTCCTTTTGTGCTTCTTGTTGGAAGAACATCTGGGAAAGACTTTATTTGGGATCACCTGAAAGATGATGAAGTTTTCTGGTAGAAATAGCCTTCTCCCCTCTGGGAAATATCGCCTTCTCCCGCAAGGAAATATAGAAACACATGTTCTCATCAACTGATTGTGGAAGAGGCCTTTCCAGGATGGATGGTGATGTGAGCTACCGCTGCCGGAAATGTAAGCAAGCCTGCTGCAGAGGGCCTCCTGGAAAAGGGCAAGTGGGAACAGGCTCTGAACCTAATAAATTATCCTGGCCAGTAACAAAGAGATTATGATGCACAAGTTGACTTCACCTTATTGAAACCATTGCTAGCAGATACCAGAGAAGTGTTCAAGCTTTACTAATACTCCTTTATGATACTCTTAAAATATGCAGGTTTTTCTTCTTCCTCTGCTTGGTCACTAATGGCTCTTTAAATGACTGTCCTCGTTCTTTCTTGATTGCAGTACTCTATTTCAGCTGACTTTCCTGAAGTGTAAAACATCCTTTGCTTCACCCAGTCATCTTTCTTGCCTATTTTTCTGACTATTGCCATCCTTCAATTGCTTTATTTTTCTGCTCTTTCGTACTGTTGTTCTCCATCTGACAGCTGTTCACAACTCTGGCATTCCTCTAACCTTCACAGCTCATCGCACCCAATCTTCTCTTTCTTTTGTGCCCTCTGTGGCCCGTTCTTCCTTTTGCAGTTTTTCCCAATACTGCTTTTTCACTGTCTTTGTGCTAAGGGTGGAGTTTCGCATATGTCTTAAGCTGATTTTAGACTATATTGAACTAAATGGAGGAGTGTGACTGCTCACCATATCCCTGACAGTTCCTTCTGTCTAATCATCATGTAGCTGGCTGGAGTCAGGCAGTCTTGCTGATCCAGCTGACAATTAATTCATTAAGAGGAAGAGATCAGTTCTCAGGGACAGTTGGAAATACTGGATATTTTCAACACACTTAAAGTATATTTGAAAGCATTCCTGTTTCACATACTAGCTCCTCAAGATAACAACTTTGTCATTAGTCTTTCCAAGTGTTAGGAGAATATTGCTGCTATTTCCGCTTCTAAATCAGTGCAAGAGCCAACATGAGTGCATTTTAAAGTTACAAGAATCATTATTCACGAGCCTGACTCCTGTTTTGTTTGTTTTGTTTCATTTTTTTTAAAGTTTGTCTGGTTTCAGACAAATTGTCTGAAATTCTTTTTTGCTTTTTTCTACAAGATTGAATAGCTTTTCGTAGCTAGCATACATTCTTGAACAAACTACGCTATGAACAAGTTATATATGTCTTTTCTCTGAAAACTTAAGCAGTTTGAATATCTCAAGTTTTGCTGAAGATGGCCTTTTCTTCCAGCTTGCAGGTATATTTTGCATTATGTAATGTTGTTAATCTGCCTTAGCAAGTATTCAGCTTTAGTAATAGAAGAGTACATAAAGAACTGCATTCCAAAGAAAAGAAATGGTTGTGAGTAGCACAACTACCAATGTTTTCTTTTTCAGTCTAATGATTATACCCTCAAGTAAATAATAAGAAAGCTGCTCTGTGCACCTATTTTTGTGAACCTTGTAGGAGCTTAATACTTCTTCGGCCTTTATCTCCTTAAAAGATTCAGTTGGCTGCTTGACTAATGCTCTATTTGGATATAAAAAAGTTTTTATTTCTGCTTGCTGCTCTGTACATCTGAGCATCTGCTCTGCCCTCAAACAGCAGAATTACACTGAGAGCTTAAGTTTTGGGTTTGGGGTTGGTGGTTTTTTTTTTTGGTACTACCAGAATCGAGGATACTGCCACTCACTCCTGTTGTCAGTATGATCTGTAGTCCTCGAACCTTGTAAGATGTTTTATTTGGATGCATTAAAAAGCTTATTGTTTGAACAAGTCCATTAGGATGAGTTTACATAGTATGTCCTTAATAATTTGCCATTTTATGACTTAGTATTTTAGCAGTTACTAAAGTTAACAATTTAGTACATTATAACATTGTAACCATACTGAATACCACTGAGTCAGGAGGGCCTCACTGTGAGATACAATAGAAAGTCTGGGGTTTTTTAGGATGCCTATTCTCTATTCATACTTACTTCGAGTTTTACCAACCTCAATTATTTTGAATCCATTTAATGTTTCTTTTAGTGAACTCACATATTGGTAGTGTTTTGTCATTAAAATGCCATGTGTATCTAATTTGGGCATCTTTCAGAAATTAAAGCACATATTAAGATAGTTATCCTAAGCAGTTTTCATGCTTTTTGGAAAATCACATTTGTGTATTAACACCTGTTTGTCATGAAACAGTACAAACTAGTACTCATGAGATGATCCTGTTCATAGCTCGTATTAGCCTGTTAGCAGTGTTACTATGGATCGATTAATATAAGGCACTATCTAGCTCATAATTACTGAAGTTGTTCTTTTTAAAAGTTTTGGCACAATATTTACTTTTTCTTAGATCTATCTTTTATAGTAATTTGATATTGGCAGATTTTTTTTTCTCTTTTCAACCTTTAGCAAAGCTGAACTATTTCCAACAGCCACAGGATATCAAAGAATCTGATTTTTTTAAGTTCTCAGAGAAGTACGGCAGATACTCTTTCTTAGCACCGTCACAAGTCCAGCCATCATCCTCTGCCTTTTACCGGGTGAGTTGAAAGAAAACAGCAATCGGTTTGCAGATGCACTTTTACTAAAGCTGTCTGTAATGAGATCTAATGAGAACAGATTGAAAGATTCTTATTTTTCTACCTATAATCCATATTATCTCTCAGTTCTTTTCATTCCTTATTGTGTAAAAAGTTTCTGATTAGTTTTCTTGTATTTAAAAGTTTGGACAACACTTTAGACAAAACTGGGTATACACTAAGGAGAAATATAAATTTGCCTCTGTGCCCTGATGATGTCTTCACCTTGTGCTTGACCTCGCTATTCCACAGTCGCTTTATGATTTCTCCAAATTGTCTTTTCAGGCTGGTGATCCAATCCTAATCTACTTTGATTCATCATCTATACTGAGTATGCTTAGACAGCCAGTAAAAATGGGAGCCAGTGGACTTTGTGTTGATGGAAATCCTGCTGGTTAGTAAAGGGGGAAGAATTTCTTAGGTGGTTTGCTTCTGTTTTATCTGTTGTCATGTCTTAACTCAGGCTTCCTGGACAGTAAAAGCACAAGCTGTACTCGAATTTTTGCCAACTTGAGCAAGAGCTGCATTACTGACCCTGCCCTAGATGCTGCCTCCTACTACCGTGACTTCAGTGTGCTAAAGGTGCATGTCATATTTCTTCCTTTTGCTCAACATCTTACTTGCTTGACTTTGCATTGCTTTCCGTTGCAATTTCAGCTAACTGGAAAACTAAAGGTCACCTGGTATGTCATCCCTGATCTCCCGGTTGTTAAGGCCTTCTTGCTGGAAATCCTGTTAAAAATGTCATGATTGGTGATAATCCCTCAATTCAAACTATTTTCCAATGAATTTCAGTTATTAGCAAATTCTTAATGCATTTAACAGGTATTTCATCAATACTTCATAGTTTTAATGGTTTAACTACAACTCCCTCACATTTTAAACAGACTGTTTATCAAAGTATTTCTATCTGTTCCATCAACTTGATCAACCAAACAATGCATGTTCTTAGTAAAGAATAAGGATTTTATTTACACAATATGTTATCTCTAAAATCATACCGAAGGCCAGTTATCAATAGTAGCTTTATTTACATTCATAGATTGAATTCCATATCAATTTCTCCATTATTTATCCTGAAAATAATTTCAAAATAACTGATTTATTGTTCTGGGTTCATCATGCTGATCTTACTGAATGTTAATATGGAAATATCACCTTTTGCCTTCTACAGTTTCTCTGGTGTTGCAAGAGAAAACAGCAGTGTAAATATTAACACCTTATTAAGGCTAATGACTTAGTTTACCTTTATATTGGAAATCTAGAATCATAGAATCATAGAATCATTATGGTTGGAAGAGACCTCAAAGATCATCAAGTCCAACCCTATACCCGATGCCACCATGCCCGCTAAACCCACTAAACCATGTCTTGAAGCGCCACATCTAAACGTTTTTTGAACACCTCCAGGGATGGTGACTCCACCACCTCCCTGGGGAGCCCGTTCCAATGCTTAACAACTCTAACAGTGAAGAAGTTCTTTCTAATGTCCAGCTTGAACCTCCCCTGGCGCAACTTGAGACTGTTTCCTCTTGTCCTATCGCTAGTTACCGGGGAGAAGAGACCACCCCGCACCTCGCTACACCCTCCTTTCAGGTAGTTGTAGATCAGGTCTCCCCTCAGCCTCCTTTTCTCCAGACTAAACAACCCCAGCTCCCTCAGCCGCTCCTTGTAAGGCTTTTTCTCCAGGCCCTTTACCAGCTTTGTTGCTCTACAAACCGTAGATCTACATAACCGTAGTAGAGCGTCTTCTATTGATCAAATTTAACTCATGTTTTCAGGGCTTTCTTTGTCACTGTGACCACAATTTAATTTTTCCTTAAATGGAAGCTGAAGTAACTACTTGATTCCAGAAAGGGGAGCTCCAGGAATGGATCAAAGATGCTGATATTTTAAAGGGTCTGCATTCTGCAGGTCATTAGCAGGGCCAAGAATAAAATTTGTCTTCTGATGTTCTAAAAATGCTTTCTGTGGATTATGTCTGTGATTTCTAGATCACAACTTGACAAGTTTTGCACCTTGAAATAAACAAACCAGTTTTTGTCAGTATAATATGTAGGCTCTATTTAGTGATGGTTTCATGACTTTAGGCACTTGCAAACCCAGAAAACCAGTTGGTTTTTTGGTGTTGTATGTTGGTTTGTTTGTTTTCCCCAGGTCCCAATTAATGACACCATTGTGCAGTCCATGAAGGTCAGTCTCTATTGCCAATGAAAATAATTTCTGCTTTTGAAATAAAACGATCTGGAATCTTAGGCATTCATAATAATGCACATGGGTTGGGAATTTGGCAGAATGGGAATGTTCTGTGTCTGAGACAAGATTTTTTGGACAAAAGTGTGACATTATAGAAAAAAATACAGATATAAGGAAAGATGCACATTTAAATGAATGGGCATAGATAGGGCTGAAGTCAGGGAGGTAGCTTGTTTTCTTAGAAAAAAATGGGCATCTGGAGCAGGGTGAGGTGTCCACAGATCACAGCTACAGCAGGAAGGTAAATCTGAATTGGATGGAAGAGCAGTGGGAAAGAAAAACGCACATTCCTTTTAAACAATTGCTAATTGTTAATATGCTTGCTGTCTTCAGGTAAAGGTCAGTGCAGTCGCACCACCTGGATCTCCCCACATGAAAGACAACACATGTATCAATGCTGTTTCTGAGGTATCTGAATCTTTTTTCCTTTGGGCAGCTGAACACTAGCTTAAAGTCATTGCCCTATTACCTGACACTGTCTCTGATTCTTTTCTGAATTGGACTTTCAGGTGATCTATGAGATAGAATTCAGTGGCACACGTGGGATTCAGAGTGTTTCTGTCTGGTTCAAAGTGAGCGACATCTCTGGGAACTCAGGATCCTCTCTGCAGCAGCACTTCACTTTGCACTTCTGGGTCAGTGGCCCCATCCTCCCTGGGCTTGTACCAAGTTTGTAGTCTATAGTTTGTGACCCAGTTTTGTACAGATGAGATGTGAAAAGATTAGAGTAGTGTCACTGTGACATGATAGTATCAGAACCCTGGGACACAGCTGGTGGTCGAGGGAAGGAGGGGACACTGCTCTGGTCTCAAGTAAACCATGTTAGTAGAAAAATTCAGGCTCAGTGTAAGCATGCAGTCTTGCACTGCACAAATTTGAAGGGGCTGATTATTTTTATCTGACTATTTTTTGCTGTTGTTTTGATTTGGTTTGGGTTTTTTTTTGCGGGGGGGGGGGGGGGGGGGGGGGGGGGGGGAGGAGAAGAGGAGAGGATGAGATGAGGGTCACCAGCATGGTCTTGTGAAGAAAAGGGTTGGAGCTGGTCCTGTATATGATGTATTCAGTGTTTGTGAACAAGGCTGCTAAATTTATTCCAGGTATTTAACTTTGCCTGCGCAGTGGGGAAAAAAGAGTTACTTTGGAGGGAGTGGAAATCTGGGAAATACTAGTATGTGTTGAAGCTCATATAAACCTTGTCCCGTAGAGGCAATGTAAAGTGTGATAAACGGTGACCTCAGGGGTTGATAAGTGCGCAGTGCAACCTTGCTGAAGTTATCCCCAGAGGCTCTCCCCATAAAACAATTTAGAAGTGGAATCTGCCACTCAGAATCGGGGTCAAGGCAGGGTTTGTCCTGCAGATCATCTGTAGAATTGTCCAGACTGATACGTTCACTTCTTTAGAGACAAATGCTGAGCAATAGGAATTGATTGTCTCAAGAACTGTCCTGGTAGTATCCACATTTCAGGGTACTGACATTTAGTTTTTTACTTCCTGGACTGCAGAAGAACTTGCCAGGTAAGAAAGAGGATTTGGAAACAAATAATGGTGCTTTTAGTAGTGCATAATATTCAATCATTAAAAAAATGGCTTACGCTTACATTTTTCAGAATGTGAATTTGATCTTCTGAGATGAATGGATCTCATTGGTGCTCGTGTTTTCCTCTTCCTTTCTTTCTTCCTTTTGCCTCTTTGTAGACCAGGACTCTTTCTCATACGTTGCGTAGAAGTGGAAACCCTGGCTATATCACTGGAGCACCACTGTTGATTGCAAACAGTGGAGCCATGCAGCATGTATCCTTTTTCTGCTATCAAGTTTTATTTATCACTGGGTTTATTGACTTCTGGTACTCTACTATCTGGACTTTACCTGTGAGGGTATACCTCAGTATTACGTTGCAGCCATCAGCAGGCCTTTTGGTCATGACTGAATTGTAGTCCTGCGATAGGGATAAAGAGGAATGTGGGGTGAGAGGATTGTTAAATACAGGTTGGGTGTCCTATATTGTCTGTTTATGCTTTTCTTTGGCTTCTTGACATGCAGTCTGTCAGATGAGCATTTTACGGAGCGAAGATGATGGAAGTTGCTCACGGTTCCTCAGACACACAGTACAATTTGGGAGAAATATGAGGACAGGCTGCAAGCTCAGGTAACGACACACTGCAGTCACCCTTCCTGACACATTTGGAAGGTGTGGACTCATTTAGCATGCCTTTCCATAGTCTCTCACGCACTGCTTCCCGGAGGTCACCAATGGGTCTCTACGGATCTTTCACATACTCCTAAGGAGACTTGAATGTCAGAGAGATGGTGGACTTGTAGAACAATCTGAACATCGTGAAGGTCTTCTGGGACATTTTGAGGCTGTAGTCTGGCAACACGTCTAGCGCAAGAGTAGAGTTTGTATTTGAGTAGTAAATTATAATGGAACCTTAAAAAGTGATTGTTTTGATGATTTGGATCATTCTTTTAGGTGACAGGGGAGGTATATGACCACTGATGTGATAAGATGACTAAAGAGCTGTCAGTTTTCCTTATCATGTGTTACCCTGCCATGTTCTTCTCCCTTCTTATTCCAGAGAGGATGGAAACTGCATCCATTTAATACCAATACTTACGTAATGATTCTGCTGACTCATTACAGGAGCGGAAGAAATACTTGTTACGAAGGAAGGATGTTGATAGCATTTTTTTTCTGTCCTGGAAATCACTTTGTCAAAGCTGTTATTTTCTCATTTCCAGCCTATCCCCAATACTGGAAGAAAGTAACTGTAGTTACATCCAGCAGAAGTTATACAAGGCTCTTCAGGGGATGAACAGAGCAGAGGATCTTGCTGCAACTGGCGGTGCTCATTCAACCCAGGCAGAAGAGTGGACAACTATTCTGATTCATAACTGCAGTGTGCAGGTAATATGAATGCAAAAACACCAGCTGTGTGTATTTTTCCTTTCGTATCTTTGTATTGCCTTGGGGAAGTGTGGGCATGAGAAAAAAAGGACCAGCTTGTTCATATAGGCTTACTTTCTTTGTGTGATGATCCACTGACTCTCAGGGGTCTTAATGCCTGTAAGCAGTCATTCTTGTTATGGTTTATATTATTAGGATACTTACTGAAAAAAAACCAAACAACACCCCAACAAAAAACAAACCCTGACATTTAATATCTCTTGAACCCTGTTCCTGCTATTTAAATGGGCAAAAAAAAGTTTAATACTGAATCCAGTGTTGTATTACCTAGTTTTCTGACAGCCTTCTGGAACTAATACTACCTGGTTACTTCCTATTAATTTGATATTTTTATTATTATCATCCTTCCTGATTTTCCAGTTTCTAGGGATATTTATATATTTCCTAATAAGGGTAAAAGTTTGCCATCCAAGTACTTACAGAGGAGGGAAATTCTATTTTAATAATTATTAATCTGTCAGATGGCCTAATAGAATGCAAAAACCAAGTGGTAGAGCTGAGACAAATTCTGTTTGGAAATGAGATGACAGTGAGATGGATATAGCTCTAAAATGGGTGGGTGACTTGACCAGAAGTTAAGAGGTTAGTCTGAAGTGACTGATTCAGGTTCTGTGACCTATGCTAGCCAACATATTAGATACTGACCATAATGGTCCTTTTTCACCTTTAAAATACTATATTAAGATGTTTGGGGTATATTTTATTTTCAGGCTGTGAATTGCACTTCCTGTTGCATGGTTCCTGTGACCCTGGAGATACAGATACTGTGGGCTAAAGTGGGCCTCCTGTCCAACCCACAAGCTCAAATACTGGGTGCACGGTACTTTTATCAGTGTCACCCCCTGCAGGTATGGAACTTAAAACCCCTCCCTCACACACAGAGGTAATTAAATGGGATTCACAGGTTATTTAAGAACCAAGGAATCAAATGGTCTTGGTATTACTGAGTTGAGATTTACTGAACTTTGGCAGTGGTCTGGCTTCAATGGCAAGAGTTTGTATTCAGCAGCTCCATAGAGGAAGGTGGTTTTATGGTCTTATCAGTACTGTCCTCAATCAGTTGTACAACTGGAAAAGGTACCTTCTTTCCAAACCAAACCACCTGCTGCCACTTAAAGACTCAAACTCTAAACTTTTAATTATGCTCAGTATAAAGTTGTAGTTATAAACATTCAATAACTACATGTTTATGTAGTTATCTCTCTTGATATGGAATTTGAGTTTACTTACATTTCACAGACTCCACAGCGTGCTGATAATCTGCGCAAGAATATATTTCTGTTCCTCTAGGGGTTTTGAAATCATCAACAGGTAGCTGAGGAAGAGGCTAATGCTGATGGCAGCAGATTTGAAGAATTAGGGGGAAAGCTGCAAGGCAGAAAGCAGGTTTCTAAGAGAAGATTACATGATGGAAACTTTCAAGGTCAGGTTGGATGGGGCTCTGAACAACATGATCTAGTCTAAGATGTCCCTTGCTCATTGCAGAGGGGTTGGACTGGATGGCCTTTGAAGGTCCCTTCCAACCCAAACTACTCTATGATGTCATGACTTCTGCAGCACGGGTACTTGCATCTTGGAGCTAACAAGTCCACAAAGGAGAAGGAATAGTCTTTTTCAAGCCTGTGTCAGTGGGTCCCATTTTGGTGCAAGGCTGGATTCCTGACATCACAAAGTCTTTTGGGCAGCCCGTGTATTTCAAGGCTTATACTTCTCTGCAAGGGCTTTAGGGGGAGCAGCTGACACCTGCCCATGGTATTCTCATGGCAGTGAGGCGTGACATGGCAAGTGTCTGCCTGATCTGTTACTACTCTTTGAACTTCAGACTCAGTCTAAATGAGACTTTACTTCACTTGTTTGGATGTGTCTCATGGGACCTCTTTATCCTCCCTTCTTGCAACATACATGAAAAGAACGTGACAGGAAAATGTTCACCTTGTAAAACATGTTGCTCTGAGGCAAACTGACACCCCCGTCCCACGAAGATATTTTCTAAATCTGAGCTCTTACATGGCCTCATTAACAAAACTGCCTGCGGAGGGAGACTTGCATTCTTAAGAAGAGTGCAGGGTGCATATCCCTTAGTAAGGATTAGCCAACAACTATGAGATTCAGATTTCATCTGCTTGAGCAACTGATGCTAATTACTTTAGAGCTGTAAGGTATACTGCAAAGCAAATTATAAGAAAGCAAGTTTCTGGTAGCAAGAAAAAACCACACCAGTAAAATCAGTACCAACTTCATCAGTGGCAATCCACAAATTAGAGTTGCTAGTAAAGACATTTTAGTAAAGGTACTAGTCAGTACCATACCCAGCAGAATTGCAGCCATTTGTAAGCATACCAGTGAGATCACCAACGCATGCTGTATATTGCTTTACTCTTAAATTATGTCACTTCACAGTTTTAACCTACAGATTCTCTATCCGAGGACTATCCATTCTTTAGAGAAAACCTTTTCCTTTAGACCACACCGTCACTGGAGAGTTGCCTTAGTGATTGACCAGAAAATACAGAACCTGGCAAAGACATCCCGTTCTCTACACCCACCCACAATATCTAGTCACAGTTGTATTCGGATGTCCTGAAAATACAAGACAGTCTCAAATGATGTAGAGCTATACAGGAGCATGCTGGAAGTTGCTCGTGGCTGCCTTCTCCCAGCTGTTGAGGAGGGGTTATGCATGGGCTTTTTTCCCCACTAATCTCTCTAATTTTAAGGCAGACTTTGAAGGTCCAGACGCAAAGCCAGAATCATTTTGAGGCTTTTTGTTGACTAAGGTGATTATGCCTACAGTGTGTTAACTCATTGATAGAACTTATTTCTCCTTCACTCCTGATGGATATTCTAATTTTAACTGCTCAGCAGGGGCAATTTTTGACCCAGGAATGATCTGGCACGGAGGGCAAGAAGGCCCAACTGCAAGAAGGGGTTAAACTGGCTGGAAGCAGGGAGCCAGAGACAGACTTCTTGGGAGGGAGTGAAGTTTCCCTTGGTGATAAGAAACAGCCTCAGCATTGTCTTGTAGCCGTCCTGGAATGGGAACGCTCAGGGGCCACCTTTGGGCAGCAGAGCTGGGCTGGGGGATGGACCCACAGCCAGGCTGAGGTGCCTCATGCCGACACTCTCGGGATTGGTGCTGGTGCAAGTGAATATAAGAAATCTGCTTGTGACGCATGTTTGCAGACTCCATGTAGAACCATGTGTTGCAGTAGGACTCTGCCCAATGCATTTTTCATTATATTTTTCTTTTAGATTTAAGCAGAAAAGTGTTTTTAAATTGCCTTGAGAGGTACCACAAAAATTCCGCAACAGAGTCTCAGTACTTTTCTCTCAAGAGTCATAAATTCTGTCTTGGAGCTTTTTCAAATGCTTCCTGCACAACTTTGCTCTAAAGGCAGTCTTCCAAATTGTTTCCAGGGAAGTGAATGAGGTGGTGGTTTCACAGATTGGCCTAAACCAGTGCAAGCACAGACGGTCTCCTGCCAGTAGATTCCCTCTGTTGAGGCTGGCGTGCAGAGCTGGGAAGCCAGGACAGGGAATGAGGTTGCTGTTTTGGCAGCAGCATGGTCTTTAATCAGCCCAAGCTAGCCATGAAACTCCACACAGCTCAAAGAGCGAGTGTATTGGTTGTCTTGCAGCACTCTGTTGAAACAGAAGGGAACTGAGGCCTTAGAAGTTCAGTCCCCTGTTCCATCTTTACCAACTGACCTACAAATCTGTCTCCTTTCTGAAACAATATCCTAAAATCGGAGAAATAAATTAATTGTTGTATTGGGTCCCTGCTTTATTTTATTGATATATTATTGAAAGGATCAAATCTTGTGTCAGTCCTGTCTGTTTCTAGCAGCAATCACCTGTCCAAAGGGCCAGGTGATCTTATCTTACATAAAATATGTAATTTTATAAAAAAGAAAGCTAGCTTTTCTTCTGTTCTTATTACCAACTAGCTGATATGTCTTTCCTCTGAATAGGTGGCTTACTGTAGCAGAGCTTGAGTCACTGCTTCCATTCTGGAGATTTGTAAGATACAATGCACAGTAGCTGCTTGCTGCTCTTTCCTGAGACCTGTGCCCTCAATTTACCTGACAAGTATCAATTTTGGGAAAGAGGAGTTACTCCACTAAAAAAAAAAAAAAAAGTATCTGGAACACTTAACTCTTACTGTCCTAAAGACATCTTGCTTACCAGTCATCTACAGTGGGTATCCATAGCAAATCGTGGAGGGAAGTGTCTTTTGTATTAAGCTTGCTAAACTCTTTGTGGTTTCCTCCTTGTTACAGTTCCTAAGCACGAGCACAGTACCTTTGACAACTGTCGTTACCTTCACTGACATGACAGAATGGCCAGAACCTCCACGAGGCCAGCCCCAAATGCACTGGAAGCTCCCATTTGACATCTTTTTCCCATTCAAGGTGGCACTGAATTTGGAAAGAAGTTACAGAGGTGATCTGGCTATCGGTTTTTTGTTGATTCTAATACTGTCTAGTATTCTCTACTTTTGAAAAGTCAAGTAGACGGAGCCTGTACTTAAAGTTTGCTAAGTGAATTGATACATTCAGAATATGATCCAGATCATAGACTTTTCTTGTCAGGTTCTTATCCTGTGCCTATGATACCTATGTGCCTTCTGTTCTTGGATTAAGCCACATGACTAGCTTCTCTCCTGTGTCCTCTCATGCCCTATTCTCCATACTCACCATCTGCGAACCTCACTGCAGTGAAATACTTGAGAGACGGAGGAATCAAGAGACGTTGCACTAATGAGGAACAAGGAGGGGGACATTAAAATGAACATTCCATGTTCCCACAAACCAGGAGAGCTTTCTAAACCAAGGACTATGGAAAGAGGAACAAAGTTTAATCCAAGCATTTTGGAGCTGCATCCAGTCATCTTCCTGTTGGAGAAGCACCTGATTTTTCTACATGGAACTAACTGAACATTTAAAATACAGGAGCCTTCCCAGGCAGCCTGAATTATTATTTTGTGAGTAGACAGGTCTGCCAGTCACCTTTAACCTGTCCTTGTTACGTGACAACCATGCCTCTGTGACAGTTTTTGACTCTTATTTATCTATGTCTTTTCAATTGAAATTTTCATGTTTTAATCACTGTTTACATTAGCAATAGTGTTACACAAAGCAAAGTAATTGTAAATGTCCCATCCTCTGAAATATAACTGAATTTTAGTTGTTTGTCAAGACAGCTTCCTTCCTGATCTTTTCTTTATTTCTTGAAGAAACAGGCCGGAATATGTTTTTTGCTAAGTAAGAAACACTCTCTTGTGGCTCCAGATAGGAACAGATAATGACAGCCACTGAAATTCTAAGTGGCACATCAGAGCGTTGTGAACAGTCCTAAAGAAACAAATCAATTATTTTAGGAAGAATTTGTAGATGTATTATGAGACTGAAGCTTACTGCAATCAATACCTTACCTCTCTCTCAGGCTCTGGGACCAGAATGTAAGTTTATCGTTTTTGAAGTTGAAGGGGATCTTCTGATTATCTAGTCTGCCCCACTGCATTACACAGGCTAAGGAAATCTGCTCAATCGTTCCATGAAGTTGTTGGACGACAATATATATTTTTTAGCAAAGAATTTATTCTTTATCTTAAATTCTTCAGACGATGGAAAAATCTGCCCCATCTAATGTTAAGTACTCCAGTGGAATCAATAATGCGCAAGAAAATCAGAGAAATCTGGCCTAACTTTAACAAAGTGTATTTGGGTTTTTTTGTACATATACTGTGTATAGCAACTTTGTTGCTCTTCTTCGTCACAAACTTAAACCAAAGAGTACAAAAATAAACTGAAAGACTTGTGATTAGTCACGATATCAAAGGAGATAACCTGAATAAAACAAAACCATGACCCATCTAAACCACACAGATTATGGAGTAGGTTCGCATATTTAACTTTCTGATTCTTTTACGTGGTTTATTAGCTTGGAAATCATTCCATGCAAGTGTCTGCTGCTTCCATTGCTTCTGGTTCTGGCGTAGCCCGTGAAAGCCAGTCTGAACACATGTGCATTCTAGCATTACGTATGGCTGGTGGTACGAATTCAGCAACACGCTTTGATTTTTAGATAGACACGGCTTCTCCACTGTGCCTGTGATGTCTTTGCAAAGCTTTTAGTAAAACACGTTTGTAGTGTATGTCACGTGTCCTCTCGTGCTCCTAGTTTGTAGAATCCAGGAAATTAATTTAGAGGTGACAGTAACTGAATGGAGCAAAGGGTTAGCTGGAGAAACTTGCCAGGCATCACATTGTCAAGTGTGTCAGGATATGGCTTGAATGAAAATGATCTCGCATCTCCATTTTCCGCATTATTGAGATCATTCAATTAGGTGACTACAGAAGTTCTTTTTATTCTATGAGCTGCAAATACATGGAAGTGCTATAAGAATGCATCACCTTGCTATTGTAATTCTCTGTCGTATCCCTAACCTCCAACATGTCATATTTTCTAGCACCATTTGGCTCCTCTGACACTTCCTCATTGCAGGGAATGGAGCTGTAAAGAGCCTTGTCCATAAGCTGGTCTAGCCTGACTTAAGGCGTATTCAGTTCTAGCCATGCCATATCACATGGATGTGGGTTTAGAGTCTGCAGTTTCCTATGACAGTTTCTTTCAGTGTCTACTTTGTCATGTTCTGTTTTTCCCCACTGTCTGAACTTAAATGGCCTCTGTTGCAATTGAATATCAGGCAACATTATGACAATGTCATGCGCCTGCTTTGTGCGTGTGTCAGATATACAGAATGGGGTATTTATGCTCCATGTCAGAGGGCTGAAAATGCTGCGCAATTTCTCTGTTGCCACCATTCTATCTAGAACCATCTTTCCAATGTGTCCTCTTTTGAGAAAGTAAGTCTATTTTTACATTGATGAAAGATGCAATTTTGGATTACAAAGTGAGAGCAGACTTACAAAAAGTTAATATAAGTGCATTGTTAGTAGCGATGTGAATTGGGCTGCACACCCAGCTCTTACATACGTTCTCCCAATGGGTTGCCAGATCATTGTCATGCTGAAAGTGAACAGCAGTGAGTTTTCATTCTTGCTGTCTGAAAGACTTCTTCCTTTCATCATAGACTCCTCTCCCCACCCAGCAAATAGAAATAGTGAGAATGTGAATTTCTGAAATGAAATATTCTGAGATCATTCTTCCCTTCTATAATGTAGGAATGTACATAAAATGCAACAAAAAAGCTAAAGAAGACATCTGAAAAATTTCTCTAAGCTGCATAGTGTGCTTCCCTTTTCTTCAGGTACCAAGTAGATGAGCCCGTTAAATTTGTTTGCCAAGTTTTAGCCACTGTTTACCACTGTAGGGTTTGTAGCGAAAGGAGAGGTGTGTTGCATCCTGTGCTCACGGTACTTGCCTTCTTCATCTGACTCGACTTACTTGTCCAGTGTGCCACTGTATGTCCGTATACCTTAAGAAACAATTACTATAAGAATATATAAACATGATCCTACAACACATTTGCAGTCTTCCTTACAAGACCACATATGAGACCCACAGGGCACGGCACGCACTGTGTCGCTAATGCCTCATATCAGAGGGACCTCGCACCTGGAAGTTTTCCTAGAAAGCGTATTTCCCTGCAGCACTGCTTTACCTCCACCTC
>NW_009615533.1:0-11586 GCF_000690535.1 Cariama cristata
TGGCAGAGAAGGCGGAAACCTTCCGTGACGGGAGTGGGACGGGTGGTTATGCCTGCGGGCCTCGCTAGGAAAGGCAAAATACTAGCAGGGATTATTTGCCCCACGTTGTTTTCAAAATAAACAACGTCCCGAAAACGCACACCGTAACCTAGAACTTCGTGTTGGCAGTCACGCGTTTCCACTGCAGTCAGAAGTCACGATGGCTTCGCGATGGCGGAAAGCCGCAGTTCGGCGTGTTCTCAGCAAACCGGGCATCTCGGATACACGCCTCCGCCATCCCTCCTCTGCTTCAGGATCCCAGTGCTTAGATCCCACGGGTCACGCTCCCTCACGCTTTCTGTAGGTGCCCACAAGACAAAGGAGCGGTGGTTGTAGTCCCACAGTGGGGGTGGGGGCGCGGGTGGGTGCCAACGTTTGCCAAGTACAGACTGTAATTAGGGTGGGCAGAAGAGATTTGGAAGACCTGCTGCTTTTCTCTTTTTCTCATATACATTTGGACTTGATGATCTTTGAGGTCTCTTCCAACCATAATGATTCTATGATTCTATATGGTTAGGCAAGCATGGGGCACTTGCACAAGCTCCAATTTCTGCTCTGGAAATAGTCATTAAGAGGAAGCTCTGAGCTTTATTCATATGAAGAAATTATTTTTAATTCTCACAGTGCTACAGATTAATGCAATGTTACTTCTGATCCCTGTTTAGATATAGAAGCAATAATAATCTAAATGCCATCTAAACTACTTAAGAGACTGATCCTCTGGGGGAAGGGGAACGCTACAAATGGCATAGGCAGGTAGACACTACTTGAGCTGCAGCATCTGCAGTGCTTTGCTAAAAGCTAGACATTTTCTGGGAAAACCTCTACAATAAGGCTAGAAGAGGAGGAAGAGGCCTAACAGAAGTCCTTAACGTTCAGACTGCTTTAATCTAAAGTAAAATCAAAAGCTCCAAATGAAATCACACTAAATTCTGGATCTTCTAACATCTTACTGCTGAATCTTACTGAACGCTGCTGCAAGGGTAACGTGTAATGCTTTAGCATGTGCAAGGATACAGAGTTCCCCAGAATCCACCTTATATTATGTCAAATAAGAAACTACACTCAAACTCAATTCTTTGCTTTGAAGTTCTTTATATTCCTTATATCCCCATGTTTCTGTATGCCCTACCAGAAACTCCTCTGATCTTTAGTAAGGAGGGGCTGTAAATGGGGTTGTAATGCGGGACTCGGCAGTCTACTGCTGCTTTCCCTCCTGCAAAGTATGCACAATAGATTTCAGTTTGTGTCCTGGAAAAGAGTACCAGAACTAAGTGAAAGCATGGTAATTCTGAATAGGATAGAGGCATGGAATATTTTGGGGATAAATGGTTTAGCACCTGGTGATTGTAGCTTCTAGGTAGTCTATCTTGACTTGAGGGCATCCATGGATTTGACTGAAGCAAGTAAGCATGTTAACCAGACTTCAGGTACGCAGAAGCCTCCAGGAGTTACTGCTGCATGTTAACACCACTGCCTGCCCATTCAATAAAACCAGTAAAGTTGGTCCACTTGACAGATAAACCCATCTGGCGGAAGTTTGTCTTAATCCAAATCATTCTACTAACCCGGTTTACTGAGTACCCCCACAGCAGATACACGCCAGCGGTAGTCAGCTGTGGCCCAGCAGTAGAAATTTCCTTAGTAGGCTCTATCAAAGCCAACATGTTGTGTAACAACACTGACTAAAATAAACTATTTCCAACTACCAGGTTTTTTTGGTGGAGGTGGCAGCAGTGCACTGTAAGAGGAAAAATATTGCCAATCAATCCTACCTCTGTCAGAAGTACGCAAAAGATTTATTTATATGTTGCAAATTTGTTTCTTACTGACTTCTAGTGTATGGCATTGGGAGACAGCAGGAAGAGCAGTCATCTTTGTTCAGAGCTGAACCAGGAGGGCTCAGGAGCTTTTTGGGGACTGAACTTGGGCACAACTGCTAAGGCAGTGAACAGTTGTAAGCCTGTGCACTCATCTATGTGTTAAAAACAAAAAGGGGAAATTACAGGAACTAGGTGGTCGTGGCAGTAAGGATACAGCTTGGATTTAAGTGGTGTTTGTACACACTTTTGAAAATTCTAGCTATTGTAATATTTCATGCTTAGTTGAGTTTCATTCTGCTTTTTAATGTTGCCTTATGAATTAAAAATGCATTAGTCTTGTTCTTTTATGGTGCTCTGAATGCCAGCACTTGCTTCTGTGACCATTTATTCACACTTCTTTCGACCGTAACAGGGAAGTAGTTCTACCAGTTTACAAGATTTGGGCATGTAGCTTAATATCCACTCTCACCCCATTTTCCTTCATCCTGACTTCAATTTAAGCCTTGAAACCGATTATACTCCTGGGACAGCTTCCCCCTTTCTGCTTAACTCCTTCCTCCCTCCTCCCCACACCGTGTGAGGGAAGGATCCTGCTTGGGTAGCATGGGTAGCATTTGGTGTTTAGGATTAAACTGTTTGCAAGCTACTTAAAACATTATGCTGCTATTCACAAATGTGTAGTGGAAGACATGGTCCCTGGGAGATTAACACCTCAGCTTCTCTGTGGTGAGGCACAGGCAGTAAAGCAGCACTAACCTTGATATCCCACGGGACTGGAGAGCATGCGGCCACCCAGTATGGTATGACAATCCTTGTCTTAAATCTGATCTGTCTTCCTCAGAGAACATGTAGCAACAGCAAGAAAATAATTCTTTAATGTTTCCAATTTAGAGGCCAGATGCAACACATTTTTCCCAAGAGGAGGACGTAGTGGAAGTCCTTTCTGTTCAGTATCAGGGGCCATACGAGTAACAGCTACAGGTCAACTGCTACAATCTATGTTGAAGCGTTTCTTCCACATTAGATAACTGCAGGCACGCTAACACAGGGGCTCAGTAACGTACCTGGCAGGCTCGGGCAGCGCTTAGCACCGTGACACAGGCTTGTACAGATGGGTCTGCGTTAAGGCAGTCTTTTACCCTGAGAGCGGGAGCAGTGCAGGAAGAAAGCCACCGGTAGAGCCGGGACAGGTTGGTGGGCCCGAGCCCACAGCCATAAGCCAGGTCCCTCTTGTCAGTGGCGAGAGCTCTACAGCAGGCTGGCTGCCAACCGCGGGCGCCTCAGCAGTCGGAGTGCACATCACCCCGGCAGGCAGCTAGCTCAGCTATTGGGTGCCGACCCCCTCTTTGGGCCGTGTCCCTTTCCTCACAGAGAGGAGTGGGTGGCTGGGTGAGCGCAGAGCCCAAAGTCATCCCACCGGCGGGAGCAGCAGGTGGGCAGGCGGAGGGGCCCTCGCCTCTGTCAGTGATGGTGGGGGAGCGCCTGCTGCCCCCCCTGGGCCATCTGCAGCCGCAAGCGCTAAACCTGGTTCCCCGGAGGCTCTCTCCACAGCTTTTCCGCAACTCTGCTCTAAAAGAACACAATCGCTAATCACTCCCTCAACTTAAAAATTTTAAACCAAGTTGCCAGCTGAACTTGCACTTCTGAAGAAGTGAAATCACATAACATATACTGGAGCTTCTAGTTGCTAGCATGACAGCATATCACCAGCAATGTTCTTTTCACAGATTTCCTATGCACCAGCGTCTTTGATTCCAGCAATAATACTGGAAAGAAAACCAAGGCAAAAAGCTTGAATTATTTGTAATCGGTTCTGCTGACCTAATTCTGTCAGCAGCCACAATTAAACCTCATCAGCAGAAGTCTGCTGCTGCTACCTGTGTATCTTCAGCACTTTTATCTGTGTGACATGTTCCAGAGACACATGGTTTATAAAAGCCACTTCCTTTGAGAGAACTCTGCTAATCTGTACGCAATGGATTCCTCACTGCTAGCTTACTGCCTTCATTCTTTTGTCTCATTTCATTTATCAGTGCAGCAACTCACTTTCATGCTTTCCTTCATCCCTGCTTTTCTACTTTTACTGCTGCTTTTTTGCTTGTGAGATGACATTTTTTCATTTTAGTGTATGTTTTTAATCAGAATAAATGTACTGATCACACTCTTTTCCTATCCAAATGCACGTACGGAGAGCTAAACTTTAAATCATTTTGCCATAAGTTACTTAAGCAGTGTAAGTTACACCATTGTCTGCAGCATATAGCTTATAAAGCTGAATGCTGATTTATTTACTATATGCTGTTTTGTGGCATATAATAAAAAGAAAGATGCATAACTCTTAAGATGCTGGCTTGAAGCAATGTGAAGAGTAAAAGAGTTCATTTCTTCCTTCATCTCAGTCTATCCTTGCTTAATCTCCTCTGTTGCCTCTCTCTATACATCACTCCTTTCCTGGTAACAGCTGGCACCTACGCAAAGGCAAGTACCTTGATGTTGCCTTGCTATGCTATTTGTGTAAGTGTAGAGAATAACAAAAAAAAAAATACCAATGAAAATAAAAAAGCAGAGCCATGACCAAAGATAGTGTTTGACAGCTGCTGACTTAAAATATAAAATGAAGTTTTTATCACCACCCCCCCGGCCCAAACTTTCTACTTACTCACAGGCTACTTAACAAAACTGAAAGTCCTCTGCACAAGAAGATGAGTACCTCAGGAGGTGGCCAGTTCAGCCGGCCACGAAGATGGGTACCACAGGAGGTGGCCATTTCAGCAGGCCAGTGCAGTTGCAGGACTTTCAGGATGTGGCGTCACTTCTTTAGTGAAAGAATGACCCTATTATCTTATAAAGGATAACACAATCACGCTCTGAAGCTAACTGGAGGTGGTATGCTGACCTACTGAACGAACAGAGCATGGCCATATTTAAGGCAACATATTTTTAAAACTTCTTTATCCCTCTTTCTCTAGCATTAATGATCAACAAAAAGTTATTCAGGCAAGTATTTTTTTACTTAGATATGCAAGTTGCTTGTTTGTTTATTCTTAAGCAAAACTAATTCAGCTAACAACAGAACGGCTGGGTGCTTTTGTATTAAACATCTGTTTTCAAGTAGCCACATTTAGCCTAATATTCTTATTTTGCCGATGGAAACTAAGTTTAGGAACTGCTTTGCCACTGCTTTTTTTTTTTCTTTCCAGTGTGAGATGCATTTCGAGTGGTGGTGTCGAAAAAAATCAAGCTGCAATTCTTTTGACAATAAGATGGCTGATAATGTTTACTGACACTGTAATTCCTTACACTGTGGTTACTATAATGTATTGTTAATGTAAAAACTACTACAGTGAACGTAGTATTCTTAAAAAAACTACCAAGCTTACACACTGAAAAAATATGGAACATGAAGAATAAGATAGCATCTTAAATGCGATGTCTTTTAAAATTTCAGTCTGTTTTGGCCAGGGGGTGGGAGGGCATGTTAGAAAGATTCAAAGTACACTAACCACGTAGGCTGCCTGAATCCATGCGTCTATAGCAACATTAGCTTAAAAAACCCCAAACCCACAAACATTTATGTGGAAACATATATAATACAGGAGATAGCTTAACTGACAGCTTGGTAGACATGTGCATTCCAGCTTGTATGCCAGAAACGGAAAACTGAACGTGAAAGAAGAGGATGAAGACATAGCCCTGAACTTTCTGTGGACACCCAGAAAAGTGGATACTTCCTTTCAGTGTTTCAAACTAGTTCTGCAGTATATCCATGCCCAGTTTGTTGAAAATTGTTTGGAGAGAGTATTCCATAAAGCCAGGTTTTCCAACCCGATACCCTGCACTGGGACAGGTTATTAGGTGTTTGAAAGTGAAGTAAAGGTATTGATTTGAATGAGATGCTAGAGAAAAAGAGGAAAGAAATCTGTATTATGACTTTCTCTGCTTTTGGGTGGGTGCCAACATTAGGGAAGAATGGTCAGTTCAAATTTGATCCTGTTTAAAATACTAGAATTCATTTTTCTCCCAAGTAGTTACTAATCTATGTTTTTATTTTTTTATGTTCCCTCTTGGATAATACAGAATGACTGTTTCGGTCTAAAAGTTTCTTCACTGCATTTGATTTCTGATGGCAAACTAAACCTTCCGCTCTTTAATTTCTTTGAAGTTCCAGGTATCTGAAGTTGCTGTACGTTTGGAGTCTTGTTGGCATTACTCAGTTAGGATGTCACTGCATCTCCATAATGTAGATATTTTAACTTTCTCTGAGCAAAAGGCGAACTTTTGTACTCTAATAGCTTAGGGAAAAAGCCCTATGAATATTTTCAGTAAGTAACATCAAACTGGAAACATATTCTAATACTGAAGCAAAGAAGAGTTAATATTTACATGGCAGGAGGGAATGAAAGATGAGTGATAATAATGTGCCGATGTATGAAAGACCTTGCATCAGCAGATGCGATACACTAATTGCATGCTTTTTGATACTATCAAGTAGCATCTAAGTAGAAAGAAGAAAACATGTATTTTATCAATCATGTTTCTTGTAATTCAATAAATAGCATTTCCAAACAAAGGTACTTTTTGTTAAGAGAACTATGAATTTCAGATTGAACAGTGAGACAGTAAATTCTTTTTCAGAGGGATACAAAACCCCAAATCCCATAATGTTGTCCTCTTCCCTTACAAAAGTATGTACAAAAATGTTATAGAAGAGAAACGTTACATGGGCTGTGTGCACCTACCTGAACAAATAAATTGCTTGTATTAAAAGGGTCTTTTTTCATATTCTTACTGTAAATGAAATACCTCTCTGATTCCTGTACCTTAAAGAAACTAGGTCAATTGAGGTACTGAGTATATCTGGGCATACAGTGGTACACTGATATGCTGTTACACACTCAGATCCTCTGGGAGCCTTAGTGGTTCATCACGGTCAGCTTATGAATGACTGCCAGAAATGTAACTTCCACTTTTCACCACACAAATGGACAAGGGTGAGTACTGGGGTTTTTGTGGGGAAAAAAAAAACAAACTGAACTTGAGAATACCACAGCAAACTAGTCAGAGGGAAACCCGAGGATGAAATGTTTAAATGGGAGCAAGAAATCTCCCCAACTTTTATGATAGGAAAGATTTTTTAAAAGACAGTTGTGCTATTTTTGTGGCTGGAAAAACACGGAAACTAGATAAAGGGTGGCATTTCCTAATGGCATTTGCTAGGAAAAGCTGTGATCAGCATATGAGGTTCTATTCCCAAATTTCTAATTTGGGGGGACAAATAGTAGACTCTGCCTGTTTTAGTGCAGTTTGATCTAAGACAATAGCAGACTTGAAGCAGTTTTTAGTACAGCTTTATATTACACAAAGAGCAAAACCTTCTCATGTTAGTTTCCTGGGTAAATGACTTTCCCGTGGACTTGCTGTATTTCTAGTGCTCCCTGGAATAATAGATAGATAGTAATTAATTTCCTGGCACGTGAAATGCAGAGACTGGCAGGAAAGGCTTCTAAAGCAGGGAGCTTGCTGTGTAGCCATATTATAGCTAACATGACAGTTAAGTTGTGGTAGTGGTATGATTGAGACTAACTGTAGACAACAAAAATTGAAGTAACATTGCAGGCTTGACTGATGACCCCTAGCATGTGTAAGAAAGGGAAATACTTGCTCTAGCGCATGTTGATGAAATGCTGAGAATAAATTCAGACTGCACCTTTAACTACTTTACTAAATGATACAAAAATTACTGTTCATGTATTGATTTTGTACTGAAAGAATGTCATATGCCAAATGAACCCTGGGTATCTTGGAAAGGCAAGGTAATTTAGAGCATTTTTAAAATATCTTTAATCCATAAGTAATAGGATTCTGCCACAGATGCCTTTGAGCAGAGCCTTCCTGACAATTTTTAAATGGTTAAATGGCTCAAAGAAAAGTAACGTAAGTGAATGCTCTGGATTTAGTTTTAGATTATTCTACAAACCTGAAAATCTTATATTATGTAAATAATATATAACAGCTGCTTATATTGGTCTGTATATTTTTTGACACCTAAAGTATGCTGGCAGCTGTTAGTCACAAAGTATTTGTGGAAGGAAATCCACCTCTAGCTTACTGGCAGTAACCAAGGACTTTAAAGACTGAATGGACTCAAAAACTTTTCTATCTTCAGTGCCAGTATTTGGCACAGCTCCTATTTAGACTGAGACAGTCTAACCACTGATGGAATGAAGAAGGTTCCCTGTCATATCTGGCAACTGCCTGCACAATACTTTTCCTAGTATTTGCTACCACTCTGTGGGTTTCTGTAACAGCTTTACATAGCATCAATTTTCTATGACCCTTGGGAAAGCATTTGCTCATACTGGAAGATAATGCTAGACATCTACCCATACAAGCTTGAGGATGGTCATAAAGCAGTCTTCTAACAGTGAGGAGCTGTACTAAGAAAAGCACCATTTTCTTTCTGTTAAAGCAAATAGTTTGGGTTGTCTGCTTTAGCCTTTAAATAAGGGAAAACTTTATCAAATATTTGCTCATTGGTCTGTGTTCTTGAGTATTTTCAGTTCCTTTCTGTTAAAGATGTTCTAAAGTGTTCAGCAAGAGCATACCAGCAGGCTAGAACTGAATACAGTTATGTGCAAATGGGTAGAAGGAACTTGATTTGATTTCAGACTAGAGGGGTCTATCCTTGAGTGTGGCACAGCTAACAAGGAAACCTGAACTTAGGGGAGGGAAAGCAAAGGTAATTAGGTTGAAGGTTTATTGTTGTCCGAGTTCTTGTATAGTAAAAACTCCATCTAGAAAGACAGAGCATTACTTTAACCAAACATTTTAAAATCTCCTCTGAATGACTGACTTGGGTTAAACTTGTTTGCTAGATGGGACTAACAAAATATCAGTCGCAGATGAGAGCAACGGTATTTAGAATCTGTGTCCTGATTATAGGGCGAGACTGCAGGCTACTGGATATTGAAAGTCAAGTTTTGCTACTGCATGCTGTGAAGTCTTTTCATCCATCTTTCCTTTATAAAAAAGGCAGTGATACTGAACTGATCCTAAGGATTTAGTTCAGTTCCAAGTCTGAAAACCTCTCCCTCTCTCCTTAAGGGGGAACTGCTAGCTTACACACACAGTGGTATTGCTGGTGGTTTGACTTTTTCAGATTCGAACTGGAGTTCTAGGAAGATAGAAAATACTTTGCTGTGATACACAGAACATCCTGGGTGGCATATGCTGCCTTTAATGCAGGGCATGAAATTGGAGATTCTGGCGATTTTTGCTGTATGAATGCAAAAGCAAGGCACTTCAGACAGGTATCACTGAAGCTTTGGATCTCTTACTCATAAGAACACAACGCAGCATGCTCAAATACTGATGTTTATAAATGGTATGAAGCATAGCATTTTTATTAATTTCCCCTAAATTTCAACTAAACATTTTCTGACAATGAGATGAGAAGGTCAGTTGGTAGAAGATGACTTGAGACAAGACCTAAAGCACTGACTGGAGTGTTGCTGTTGGCACTTGCTAAGAAAGGTGGCAGAAAGCAAACCTGGAGAAACATGTGGTAGACGAATGGGGAAAAAAATAAAGAATGGAAATAATTTATCCAACAAAATAGTTTATCCGAAGTTTTATAAGTGAGGATCAGGAACAGGCTGTGAAAGTCAGAAGCCATGTTAGTGGATGGAAAAAGATGATCAGAGCGTATTGCAGAGTTATGGTGTTATGCAAAAGCATAACTACAGATAAAGACAAATATGTTGTTATGCCTTAGGAAACCCCTAAACATGAAGGGGAGGATAGAGGAAGCAGGGAAGGATGGCAATCTTAAAAGGGAGGAAGTTTCATACAGGGAAAAATGTGGCCTACTGAGGTTAGTAGATGGCAGTGCTAGTAAATATTGGTCTGTAACAGTCCGACTCTGCATAGGTCACTCTACTTTTTCGGGGTGGAGATGATCTGTGATGGTGGTTAGCTATGGCTCTGTCCAGATCCAGAGATGCCTTTAAATGTACACTAGCTTTCCCCAACACACAATGAGGCTGGAAGCAAGAAATCCTTTAATAATATACCTTTCCCAAGATGAAGTATCCCTTCTACCCAGGGGGTTGCTGACATGGGTTAATACTTTCTGCAGCTGTCTCTTAAGTCTGTTCCTATTTAGGTCTGGTAACTAAAACTCTGAGCCAATTGAAAAGCCATGCTGACTGGCCATTTAGCCACAAACTGCAGGCTGAGAGTAGAACACCAAAGACAATAAAAGACAACCCTTTAATCTTACCGTGCATCAAACCATGATGTGGAAAGAGTTAGTGTTGAGCACAGTCACATTTCGATACTATATACAGCTTGAGCTTGGCAGACAGCTTATGCAAAACTAAAGCATGGAAGTATGGCAAATTTGAAGAAAATATAATACAGACTTAAAAGAGGCTGTTCCTCTGAAGTACCAGCTTTATTTAACCAGGTCAGCTCAGCTTCTTCCTTCACATTGTATAGTGTCTGACATGGCTTTAAGAAATGCTATTAGGGCTGAATACTAGGAATGACAGAAAGGAGTAATAGCTTAAAACTGAGGAAAGCAAACACCTTGAAGGAAGAACTAGGCAGTGTATCTTCCCATAAGGGCTTTGATTAACTTTTTTTTTTTTTTCAGGCATACTGTAGAAGATGCATAGGCAGCTTCCTCTCTATCACGAGTGATACCAGCTATATTGACTGTCTTGAAATATCTCTCCTGAAACAGCTTTGGACCTCTCTACAGCTAGCAAATGCAGACAATCTTTGAGCACAAGATTGGTTTCTTGTCTTTCAGCTATTTCCCATTAAGATTGTCCATTTCTGTCTAACAGTAACACTGGGCTTCTTTTCTTTTGTGACTGTATAAAGCTTTTGAGTGCTCCTGATAAGTATGATCCAGCCTCTCTGCTTGTCTTGTCCTGTGACCCAGCTGGCTATTTCTTCTTCAAATTCTTTTAATAGCAGTCAGACTAAAGCCACTCCCTTAATACTGAAGCAGATTCCTGTAGCTGTGTCCTTCCTGGCAACCTAGCAAAGGTAGAAGTGCTTAATGCAATCTGAAGGTAAAGTTGATGATGGCTTTGTACCTAGTATTATCTCCTTTGATTCACAGTGAACTAACTTTCAAAGCAGCTGAGCACTCTTGCTATTTGTACTGTTTTTCCCCTCTAAGAATCAGTAGTGTCCAGCTAGAGTGGGTTTACATAATAACCCATACAGTTTAGAAAAAGGCCATACCTTTCCCTGTAGTGAACTAAAACACTTAATGCACTGTTTGTCGTATCCATAATGACACGTTCTAGTATCCATTTGCTTTGCAACATGGTTCTACAAGCACTTCATTTAAGTTAGAGATGTAAGCCTGTGGAAGTCTCAGATTCATACCGTGATCACTGTGTTCTTCTGTTAACAAGCAGTTACTAGGACTGGAAATGAGGCTATTAGAACTGTAGGAGCCTAGAAAAGTCTCAATATGCTTCAGTGTCCTCTCAGGTTGTGAGTTTTAACTTACTACAATTTAATATGCAAGCTGTATGTACACTTTTGATTCAGTTATTTTAAAGGCACTATAGCAAAAAATGTGTAACAATCTGGCATCCATAACATTAAACATTACACAAAGGTGAAGTGGATTGTACAAGTATTTCAGAAGCCATTTAGCTTCAAGATGAGATTGAGAATTTTTATATATATTTTTTTATAT
>NW_009615534.1:0-3835 GCF_000690535.1 Cariama cristata
AAGACTTGCCCTTAGTGAAGCCATGCTGGGTGTCTCGAAAATACTTCTATTACTCTACCAGCTTGTATATCCAAGATGTAAATAAAAACTTCTTTGTTATTCTTGTTATTACAAAGATGGCTCTAGTCAGCACACAAAATGCTTGATTCATTTCTTATTCCCTCTCTCCTTGCTCTGCCCCAAAACACAGATGTAAAGAGACTCAGAATTTTTTTTTTCTGAAGATAAGTTTTTGTTGTCCTTACAGTCTCTTTTGTGTTCTCCATATCTGGGGATCTGGAGCTGTTAGAGTGGGCTGTTCTGTACTTCTAAATTTTGTGTTTGATAATTACATTGTTTTAATTTAAGGATGTTCAGTTTTTACAAGAATCCAATGAGTGATTTTTGTGTGTGTGTGTGTGAGGTCTGTGAAGTCATTTTATCAAAGTCTGTTTACCTTCAGTTTTGGGTCCACTGGGTATTGCATGCTGTTTTCCTGGCTGGAAACTGATGGATGATATGCTTGAGGTGCTCTATGGGATTTCAATAAGAAATACAGAACCTTCTGCAAAAATGCACAAAGTGCTACTTATTTGGATCATTGCTGAAATCTGGGCAAAATACCCTTTATGTCAGGTTCCTTATGTGTGCCACTTGGGCAGCTATGCTCTCCTAGAAGAGCCGCGGTTCTGCGAGCTATGACATACTGAACTGTTTAGTGAGAAAACATGTTTATTTTTTGGTAGCCAACCAGATGGGTTTGTGTGTGTGTGAATAGCTGTCACTGCAGTAGTTCACCAGCTGCTGAAGTTGTTATTTGTGGTTCCAGCTATTCAGCAGAAGGTGGCGCTTTGGGCTCTTGAAGCAGCAAGGAAAGGGTAAAAGGGTGCTTAATGACGGCTAAGAGTTCAGTAATTCAATTGCTCAAGACTTGCTTCATAATGAGGACTCATAATTCTTCCTGTCATTCCATTGTGTAATAGATGTGTCTTTTAAGTGACACCCAGGGCTGGCTTTTAGGGCATGGGACTAACTAAATCCTCTGTGCGTGAAAACTGGTAATATCTTAGGCAGATACAGATTAACTTAGCTGTACTAACTTGGTGCTGTTGGAAGAGCATATGTTTGTTCAGCATGTTATTGCACCGCTACCTGGATGAGACTGTCTCTAGTTCCTCACAGAAACATGGTAACAAAACCAGTGAACTTCAGTGTGTGTGAGGGGAATTATGTCCATCATACAAATGGGTTGTGTAGATAGTTACTTTAAAAGGATTTCTTTTTGTTATTTTAAAATTAAAATCTTCAAATGTACAGCTGATGCTCAATGAAATCCAACGTAAGTGGTCTTTACCAAGTCAAGTGTCTTGCCAATAAGGGGAATTTCATCTGTTGACAGAGTTAGAGAAAATCCAGATTGCTGCATGATCTGAATTCAACTTCTTTGTTATGATGCTATCAAACTGTGCTTTTTGATTTGTTTGAAAATCAACTATGATTACAAATTCTTGTGTAATTTTACACTGAGAAATTTGATGTAATAAGAACTTCTTTTCTACTATTGGTTGTATTCT
Organism: Cariama cristata; assembly: GCF_000690535.1. Lineage (NCBI taxonomy): Eukaryota > Metazoa > Chordata > Aves > Cariamiformes > Cariamidae > Cariama > Cariama cristata. The sequence goes on from NW_009615534.1 coordinate 1,554, forward strand.
CTATTTAGCACAGTTAATGCAACTCCTACTTTTGCTTGTTGTACAATGTGCCAGCACATCATTAAGGTTAGATCTTGGAAACCATGTGACCCTAAGATGTGAGAGAAACCATTTAGATGTGATTTACATCGAGACTGAAGAATAAATTCTCATAACATGTGAATAGTTTCAAAAGGCAGGAGGTTGCCTGTCAGAAGTGAAAAAGGTTATCCAGAAATTTGTATCAGCTCTGTGACACAGTTACTGAGTTCCTGAGTGTGGAATTACTTTATTTGTCTAAGGGTACTCTTGTCAAACTTTTAATCCCATGGAGACAAGCTTTTCTTTCCAATATCCTTTACACTTCTTCTTTCTAATAGTGTTCTTACTTCCAGAAATGAGAGTTTTATTTCTATCTGGGCTGTATTTGTATGCTATGTTAGACTTCTTTAAGTGACCTTCGGTTTAAAAAAAAAGGTATCTTCTTAAGAATCTTCTTAAATTGGCTATCCTATAATTTCTTTTTGGATACTTGAATTGTACTATTTCAAGTGAAATTTGAAGGTAACTTCTTTAGAACTACAAACTTTGGTATATATGCATACGTATATAGGTGTATAAATGTTTTGTCCATGTAGCAGTCAAGATGTTTCTCGTTCTTCTAGACCAGAACGCAGGTTACCAGGTGATACCATTTCAAAGACTACCACTAACACTAATGGAAGATCTTTGAACAATTTCTGCCTCTTCAAAAATTGTGTCTCGGAAGGTCTTAGTGTGACAACAGCATATTTTTAAAGAAAATTCTTTCTCTGCTAGAAAACAAGAATTTGGTAGGTACTTGCCATACTTTTGTAACTCTTCTGAGCAGAGTTCAGAGTTTGTTTGATCTGGCCTTCCAAGATGTATTCTGAACAGCATGTTCAATGAACCGTTTAAACTCCATCATCCTCTTGTGAGATGGCACAAATCGGTACAATCTGTAGATGCTATAAGTACAGTATTAATATGTAGATTCTTGCACGAATCAGCTAGTCAGAGCAAAAAATTGTGGTGTATATGTAGCTTCATTAGAAAGTGATCGAAATTTCTGTTTATATTGTGACTTTCACTCTTGGCATTTGTAAAAGGTTCTTAATTGCAGATACACTCCTGGCCTGTAGAGTAGTAACCTTTGATGTTAGTAGGAGGCCTTTTATTGTGATTTAACTGTAGACAGATTTTCAGTTACAAAACTGCCAAATACTTGTCCCCAAACTGTATTTGATTTTTCCTTTGTGTTTTTTCTAAATTGCAAGACCTAAGTCCACAGGTAGCAGCCAAACATTTATTCCTTTACAATGTTGGTTTTTTCCCCCTAATCAAGGAAAAAGTAAGATGGGAATAACAATAGTGATGATAGGGTTGAGTGTTTTTAGGTAAGAATCGGGGGAAGACCAACAAGGCAGACATCATGGTGGGAGTCTGCTATGGACTACCCAACCAGGACGAAGAGGCAGACAAAATATTCTATAAGCAGCTGGGAAAAGTCTCACGATCGCTAGCTCGTGTTCTTGTGGGGGACTTCAACTTACCAGATGTCTACTGGAAATACAACTCAGCAGAGAGGAAACAGTCTAGGAGGTTCCTGCAGTGTGTGGAAGAGACCTTCCTGCCACAGCTGGTGAGTGAGCCAATGAGGGAAGGTGGCTGCTGGACCTACTGTTTGTGAACAGAGAAGGACTGGTGGGTGATGTGATGGTTGGAGGCTGTCTTGGGCATAGTGATCATGAAATGACTCTATCCTTGGAGAAGTAAGGAGGGGGTCAGCAGAACTGCTGCCTTGGACTTCTGGAGGGCAGACTTTGGCCTGTTCAGGAGCCAGCTTGACAGAGTCCCTTGGGAGGCAGACCTGAAGGGGAAAGGGGTCCAGGAAGTCTGGACATTCTTCAAGGAGGAAATCTTAAAGGTGCAGGAGCAGGCTGTCCCCATGTGCCGAAAGATGAGCTGGTGAGGAAGAAGACCAGCCTGGCTGAACAGAGAACTTTGGTTGGAACTCAGGGAAAAAAAGGAGAGTTTATGACCTTTGAAAGAAGGGGCAGGCACCTCAGGAGAACTACAAGGATGTCATGAGGCTATGCAGGGAGAAAATCAGAATGGCCAAAGCCCAGCTAGAACTTAATCTGGCTACTGCCCTAAAAGACAATAAACAACACTTCTATAAATACATTAGCAACAAAATCACAGAATCACAGAATTGTTTAGGTTGGAACAGACTTCTGGGATCATTGGGTTCAACCTTTGTCCTGACACCACCATGTCAA
>NW_009615535.1:0-2499 GCF_000690535.1 Cariama cristata
ATGTGATTAAAACTTCTCATCATTAATTGTGGGAAATGATAGAAATACTTTCCTTGATGGAAACAGTAACAAAACTTGATAGTATTTCAAGATATAGATTGTAAAAAGATTTTATCACTTTGTTTTGGTGCTCTTTTCTTCATTTTTCTCCCCAGAAAGAGAAAATTGCAGGAAGAAATGCTTTCTGAATAGAAGTAAGTGACATAGTACCACCCTCCAATGTAGAATACTCACATGTTTTGCAGCTTTAAATTGAAAGGTTAACACAAAAAATAATGGTAATGCATCAGGGAAGAAAACTGAAGGATTTGAGGGTCATGCAAGGACATTTGTTTTTATATTTAACAAAAATTTTTGTTATATTTAGTGTTAGTTGTATTCAAGTCAGACTCATCAGGTGTAGACTGGCTTTTGGCTTTATTGAGGCCTGTGCCAATTAAACACAGCAAAGTCTGGTCTGTGTTCTGTGTTTCAGTGGTATCTATTCCAGGTATTCTTCTGGGACATGAATCTTTCCAGGAAACCTTGGTCTCCCAGAGGAAGCCATGCCCTCAGCTGGGTTGTGGACAAAGGAGTGGTCAGAATATACAAAATCTACTCCGCTCTGGTGAGGCCACACCTTGAATACTGTGTTCAGTTTTGGGCCCCTCACTACAAGAAGGACATTGAGCTGCTGGAGCGTGTCCAGAGAAGAGCGACAAAGTTGGTGAAGGGTCTGGAGAAAAAGCCTTATGAGGAGTGGCTGAGGGAGCTGGGGTTGTTTAGTCTGGAGAAGAGGAGGCTGTGGGGAGACCTTATTGCCCTCTACAACTACCTGAAAGGAGATTGTAGCGAGGTGGGAGTTGGTCTCTTCTCCCCGGTAACTAGCGATAGGACAAGAGGAAACAGTCTCAAGTTGCGCCAGGGGAGGTTCAGGCTCGACATTAGAGAAAACTTCTTCACTGTTAGAGTTGTTAAGCATTGGACTGGGCTCCCCAGGGAGGTGGTGGAGTCACCATCCCTGGAGGTGTTCAAAAAACGTTTAGATGTGGCACTTCAAGATATGGTTTAGTGGGCATGGTGGCATCAGGTATACAGTTGGACTTGATGATCTTTGAGGTCTCTTCCAACCATAATGATTCTGTGATTCTATGATTCTATGATCTGCCTGCTTCTATGGGATGTTGGTTTTGGTTTGTTTTTCACTCAATAGATTGAGAAAAGTAGGGCTCTAAAGGCATGTGAAAAGTATGTTTGGTATGAAAATACTCATTTCAGGTAGTCGTTTTTCAAAGCAGAAGCAGTTCATAATCTCTGACTAATTGAGTTTTCAAGGCGATGTGAAATGTCAGCATAGCTATCTGGATCAGATTCCAATATGAGCTTTTTTCATCTGTGTTTTCCCTGCACATCTTCTGCTCTATAAGCCCTACCAACCACTGTTAGATTTCCTAAAAAGAGCAGATATGGTTTTCTCACCAGAAGTCATTTCTCTTCAGAAAGATTAAACTAATTGTTGCATGTAGGACCTGTAAAGTGCTGAAAGAATTAGTGTCATTTCACACATGAATGTGTTAAGTATTTTAATCATAAGCCACTATAAGATCTGTGCTTTATATGTTGAAAAATATTTACAAGAAAATAATTTAAAACCATTTCACATAAGAAATACCTTCATTATCTATGTCAATTCCTCATTTCAAAGCTAACAAAGCACCAGCTTTTGTAAAGTTCATCAACAGTTCATTAAGTTCAAGCAGGCAAAAGGTTCAGAATATTTTGTCCTCATACCTTGCCATGTATCTGCCTTATGAACCAACGTCAGACAGATTTTATGTATCAAAACAATCTCATGTATTTGCTACTTTGCCTGGTGACATTTTATTACCAAATCTCTCTGATTCGTAATGTCACTCACTTCACAGGTGTTCTTATACCAGAGATCTCAATGGGATTTTTTTTTCTTATTAATTTTCAGCAAACTAATCTTTCTGTCAGTGAAAAATAAGGGATACAACTGTTTCTTTAGTAACAATGAAATGCAGGAAGGCTAGGTATTCCCAGCAAGGGCAATTGTGAAACTGGAAAGCATTCAGGAACCCTTAGTGACATTCCTGAACAGTTCTTTCTGAAGATCTGTTCTATCAGGTAACTTTGCAGTCACATCTTTTGAGAAAGGTTTATATTGAGTTCATGAAATCGGGACTACCGTGGGTAGTTTAGCCAATTGCTTATTTCCCAATCTAGGTTTTAAATGCATGCTGTCGTTCTGTTTGTGTTCTGTCATTTATACTATTCCCACTACGTATTTTCATATTATATGTCCTTGTGGTTTGTCTGAAAAATAATGAAGTTTCTAAGTCCAATTTTTACAAGTACTTATTTTAGAAAGTTCTGGTTTGGTTGTTTTTTTTTGTTGTTGTTTCCCTAGTTGGGTATTATCCTATATTTCCTTTTTTTTTTTCCTTTTTTTTTTTTTTTCCCCCCAGGGGAAGAATAAAAAGCCCAATCTCCTTTCCC
>NW_009615535.1:2530-8623 GCF_000690535.1 Cariama cristata
TCCCTCTTTCCCGTCTTTCCCTTCCTTTCCTTCCGTCTCCCCAGGTTTTCGTAAGCTAAAAACACTTACTTTTCATCCAACATAAGAAATTCTATTTAATGTGATGAATGTTGTTGATTCATATAATTGTGGTCTAAGGTAGGAAAAATAAATGGTGATGTGGTCCTGTATGACATAGCTCAGCACTCACCACAGAACTCAGAAATCTATGCTTAATTATTTTCCTTGTTTGAGGGTTTTTTGAACTTATATTTCCACCTCAGGAACATTTCATTAACCACCAGGCAACAGACTTTTGGAGGACAGGAAATGTCTTCCTGACATTGATCTACTTTGTATAAACAAGTAAACAGTGTGCAGAGCCAGTAAATCAGGAGTGCTTCATTTTATAGGAAAAAGAGTCTTAGACAAGGCTAGGATTTCATCTTCGCTTACCTTTGCCTTTTATGCAAAAAGAAACTGCTTTGGCAAAAACACGCTAGCAAATGAAAACCTCTTAGCTTTGACTATTCTCTTCTCCTGTGGTTGAATAATCCCTCAGAGGTGACAACTAATATTAGTTAAGAATGATTTCATATAATCAAGCTGATAGGCACTAGTAGATGAGAATACATACATCTGAAGTACTCACCCTACACGTACATCCATACTTTGTGTAGAGAAACAAGCACTTTCAGATTGTGCTTAATCTTTTTAACTGTCTGCACTTGACTAATGCTATCCACATCTGAAGAACTCACTCTTGCTTTCTGTACCTGTTGAGGGCATAGATACAGACATAGTTACAGGCATACATACGTATGATTTCCCAGAGATTAAGATGTGTCATGCCCCTAGATGCTGTTGAAGGAAAAGTCTCTGCTTCTTTTGTGTGGATCTAGCTCTAATGTAGATTCCTTTTGTTGACAAAATTATCCCACCTCTTAGAATATTTTACTATTTATTTCAATATTTTTTTGATGTGTGCTTATTTTTGAAATACTTTTCATAGTTTGCTGAAAATTTTTGACAACTTCTATCCATGCCCATCCTTAGAAGGAAAAGTCATTGATAAGTGTGCTTAGAAAGGATTTGAGGTTACACGGTAACTTGCCAAAGAAGGAAGACTGCTGAGGTAGTCTGAAGGACTCCGTTTGACTGACTACAGGGAGTTTTGGACTTGGATCTTGTTTAATAATCAATCCAATTAAAACCAAACTTTAGTACTTGTATTTAACAGGCATAAATGAAGCAAAGTGAGCTTCTGAATTAAAAATTAGGTCATAAGAGTAATCCATCAGGACAAAAAGCTCAAGTGTATCAGAAAAGGCAGACGACTAATGGGTTGCCTTGAAGAATTGCTGAATGCAGCGAAACAGAATTTGGTGAGAATTCACTGGCTAGGGTATGGTACCTTCTTATATTACTGTGCAATGAATAATGCATATTCCTCTTTGTTGAAGAAAATGTGATGGTGTGATAGATGAGAGTATGTCAGTATCATCCAGGTATAATGCCTGAGAGCAAAGGGGTGGAACAAGTGATGTATTAAAGTTCCTTATGTTTGTATGATGTGTTGACCTTCTTCAAACACAATGATTGCATCCCTAGGTACAACTTTTGGCTCTGATTTCCTAGTCAAACTTTGTGTGCATACTCTCCTGACTATGTAGACAACCCAGGTGGTATTCTTTCTATTTTAAAAATATTTGTACAGATCCTGCATTTGTACAACTTCAAGTAGTTTTCTTAATGGCATTTTTCTTTGGTGAAAACAGCAGTGTTTAAACTTTTAATTTCAAGTACTGTATATGTCTACACTTTTAGTTATAAACAAAAAAGAAAAGGACAAGATTTAGCTGTTTTAGAAGCCCTCTCTGTGAACAAGAACCTCATCTCTTACTGTGAAGAATTCCTCTGATATTTTGATATTGAACTGACAGAAGTTTTCCAATATATAACTGATACTACCTATACCTGCTTCACATCCCAGGAAAAAAATTCATTGACTTTATTTTTCTTGCAAAGTATTGCTTTTCCACTTTTTATTGTTGGGAGAAATACTGAAGAGCATAGAAATCCTCTGCTGGTTTATTAGTAGTAGGGTAGTGTTAGAAATGTAATGCCACGAGCTGGTGTTTACTTCTACAGCAGAGTACTTTATTTACTATTAAAAAAAGAACAGTTTGTATAATGAGCTCTTATGTAGGTATTTTGTTTCCAGCTTCTTACTTATTTCTAACAATGAGACATTACATTCAGCCCAGTTAGATATCTAAGGGCCTGGAGGCACATAAATGGGAACAATTAGCATCTATGGATGATTGTGATGTGGGTGACAGTTAATCTTTGATGGTAGGCAACCTAGATAATTTGAAAGTGTCCATACCAAAATAAAGAAGTTGAAAATTCAGAGGGAAAACAAGGATTGCTAAAGAAGGAAAATCACACTTGCATTTATGCAAAATTGCTCGGAATTTAGTTATGTTCTTTTCGTTTTAGGTAAGGGGGATTTTATATGGTTAAATGAATATGTGATTCTTTGAAAAAGTAAAGCTGTTTTTTCCCATGTATTTCTAACATTTGTAACATTAAGAAAGTATGTGAAAAGGGTTCAATGATAGTCTCAGAAACACTTCCTTTTTACATTTAAATTCTTTTATAACTTAATATGAACAACTGGAACAGATATGATGCATTCTTTTAAGCATTGAAAATGGCTCTTGCTTATGTGATTTGTTAATAAAACTTTTGAAGATAAAGAATGAAATTATTTGCAAAATAGTTGCAAACAAATGGTAAAGAAGACAGACAGACATTCTTGGAAATATGCAGTTGATAGTATATCATTTGCTGTTACAGCACAACCTATAGATCTACTGAAAGTCGTAAGAGCTTAAGAAGTACGCATTAGATCAGATAAAATAGAATTCTCTGGATCTCCACTGAGGCTTTAAAACCTCAGAAGCTTTACTTCAGATTTGTTTTGTGTGATTGGCAATTTTCTCCTCCTTCAAGTTAATATCTTTGTATTTTGCTGAGCCGAAAGATTTTTTGTCTTGTTTTGTTTAAAGAGTATAATGTTGAAATGCATGTAAATGAGGTCTATTGTACTATTTATAAACCTGTCTGCAAGCCAGAAAACACTGCAAGAGCTCTTCTTCATCAGCTAGTTGTACCTGCTATGTGAATTCAGATGTTTCTAGTTCCACTCAATTCGGATATACACCTTTGCTTTACTTCTTCTACTTAATATTTTAGTCTCAGTCCCTCTAAAATAATTCATTTTCTAAATAGTGAAGCTGTGGATCTATGTTGGTGGTTCTGTTATGGCATGGACATTAAGAACAGGAGAGAGGAATCAATACTGGAAACTGGGTCATTTTAATGAAAAAACATACATAATTTGATAAATATAGTATAGTAGATGCTCTCAGGCAGTCATCAAACTTAGGATAATGTTTTAGCTCATCTTACCAAAGTAGCAAACTCTAGGTGGCAGATGGTCTTCTTAATACAGAACTCCTTAAGATATGGGTGTGAACATACATGAGTTTACAACATACAATACATGGAAAGTGAGGTAGGAAACTTTCTACAGTACTGTTAAGCATGATGACTATCTTTTTGCATAATTCAGAGATCATATTTGTATAATTATGCCTGAAACAGTCCATTGTTTTTTTGTATGTATCAATCCTGAAACAAAGTTAATATTTCTTAAAGACCTTTCAGCTCAATGATGTTTTTCCTCTAAGCTCTGGCTCCGTTGTAGGCATTGACTTCAGTTAGAGACAAAAAAGTCCCTCTGTCCAGAATCCTATACTACTAAAAATTCACTTCTTCCTAAAACTGAACATTTGGTACCGCATAAAGAAACAGGCAGACGTATCAGACAGCTCCATCTTGTGACATCGACTTTATTCTTGAAGTTGTATAACTGGAGGATCCTCTCTAGCACTTTGAATGAATGATCTGCTATAAACCTTAAAGCTGCTCATTGTTCACCTTTGTACAGAAGAGATGCTTGGGTGTCTGTTCAGCCCATGAGCCTGGAGGTGCAGCACCAAAGAATGAAATTCGCTTTTCTGCTGAAGCTCTTTTATAAGAAAAGCAATGGAAGTTGTTGATTGAAATTTTATCCTTATCATCTATATGTCAACCAAATGTGCAAAATTTTTTTCACTCTAGCTCTAGGAAGGTGGATTTGGAAGCAGCTGGCCAAATGTGAGAAAGGAAGATATAGTTATTCTATACTTTCTCTTGAACCGTGAAAGCAACTAGGAAGTGGCCCTGGCTGTTTTCTGGGGAATATGTTTTAGAGTGTTCTGTTAACAGCCTTTTTTATGTTGTCAAGAGCTTACCTTACTGAACTTTAATAAATGAGCCAAAGATTTTGTGTGTTTGTGCAGGTTAATACAAGTCTGTGCTACCTGAAGAGAGAGGATCTGATGGAATATTTATTATTAGCAAGACAGGAAGTCACATGCAGTTTAGACCCAGAAATTCTAAATAACTCCCCAACACTGAGCAGTGGTGGTGATCAATATGTGAAAAATACATGCAATATCTAAATATTTCTCCTTTATTTTACTGATGTCAAATGTAGGAAAATTGTAAATTTTCCTCTATTAGTACATCTGGGACTATTCTGTTTTGCTAAATGAAAAACTTCCTTAAATCCAATCACATCTGAAAAAACAAGCTAACTTTATGACTACCTTGCCCTCTAATGAAATAATTCAGTACCTGAATTACCGCCTGAATGACTCTTATAAGTGATAGATAGTTTCACAGTCTTGCTTGTCTTCATAAATTACTCTAACAAAATGAGTTGACGAGCTATAATGATACAATAGGATTAATGTCATGAGGAAAGAATAATTTTATTTTATTACAACTGTAGAATACATCCTGAACTCAAGATGTTCTTTATTTTTCAGACATTAACTGTACATTTGCTGAAGACAGAGCTGTTGGAAAAAGCTGGAAATGTTCATGATACAGGTCTGCTTATGAAATCTTTCAAGTACAAACACCCTTTTACTTGGAGCAAAGAGATCAACAACCAGGATATTTTTGTATCTTGGGGACATACTGAGATGCTGGTGTTAAGAACATATCAAATTCTCTGAATAAAAAAGACTTGTTAACATCATATTTTCATTGATCTAAATCTGCATTGAGGAATTAATGCAACTTTGCTGTCTAGAATACAATCAGGAAGACTTCTCTGCAGCTGAGGTTAGGCAAAGGTTGTGATATTACAAATTAGAACTAAATAGGAGACTGATATTGAAAAACTGGAACCTTGTTAGCTATACTAATAATGAATCAAGTCTCTGAGACAAAGGATCCCTAAAGGTGAGATAGCTGGAGTTTGAATACAAATGGCTGTGTTATTATTAACACATCCATTCATGAAAGCAGGTTTGTAATACATATTTGAAGCTGAGCTCTCAGGGAGATTAAGCAAAGTCTATGTAGATAAAGCATATAGGTAGACCGAGATGTATTTCTTTAGCTGTAGGTACTTTAATTAAATAACTTGATATAAATATATTTCTCCATGAGAAATCACATTAAAAGAACATTGTTAAGGTTGCAAAGTCAAATGCTGAAAAAATAGGAAAAGCGTGAAAATAGCATTGCTCTGTAGCATACTTGCATGATGGAGCAGTTTCTTGTTACCTTAAATACTACAGTCTGATCCCAGATTTTTTTTGTGCAAATGGTGAGTGATATCAGTCAATGACCATCTATTCAACTTTTTACCTATGTGTGTTGTGCAAAACTGTGATTTACTTACTACATGTTCTCCAAATTCTGCTTTGAAGACACACTTTTTACTTCCCTTGTTTCTGCTGTGTTAATTGCTGTAGTAGCTAAAGACTTCACATGTACGTTTGTGAACTTAGGCTGGTATTTCTTCTGAAAGATATTTCCATTTATGTATGGGGAACAGAGGCACAGATACATTAAGAAAAATATTATCTGCTAATTTTAGAGAATTTTAAAGGAGTGAAAGCATTTTCTTTTTCTCAGTATCGTTATATTCAGTATTATCCAACACTCCAACACTCAGATATTGTCGCAAGCCGGTCAGAAACCGGA
>NW_009615536.1:0-1388 GCF_000690535.1 Cariama cristata
ATTCTATGATTCTATGATTCTAAGACAGAGGGCAACAACAAAACCCATAAATGCATACATAGGTTTAATTACAGAAGTGAGGAAAACAACAAAATGGTGAGTCCAAACGTGAATCTGATGGGGAAGAAAAAGAAAAATTCAGAAACTTTGACACAGGCTAAAGAGTGTAAGATGATAAAGGTTTGCAAAGCAATTTACAGTGCTCAGAGAGAGGAAACTGTGGCCAGAAGGACATCCCTGCATCTGCATTTGGGCAAGTGGATATTCTCTGATGGAAGTGCTGTTCTGAGATCTTCCCGTTAAAAGACTGGAGACCACCACTAGCCAATCTCCAGGTACTTCTCAGGTTATTTTTAAGGCAGACGAATGGTTCAGACCACTTAATAAAGTGATTTTAGGTATAAACTAAAATCTTCCACTTTGTTTCTAGGTAAAATTCAGAAATAGTGAAACTTGCCCTTGGGCTGAAACCACATCTCTCCATTTGCACTCTCCACAGACAGAAGGCCATTTTCACTTACAGCATCTAAAGAGAGGGGCTGGAGATAAGGGTCTGAAATCCACGTCAAAATCCACTGAATGGTGCATATCCTGCAGCTGTGAACCACTTGTGACAAGCAGAGGTGGCCCTCCTCCCTCATTAGTTTGTCCATGCTGTTCGTTCTTACTTCAATCAGTACCTAGACAGGAGAGGAAGGGTGCAGACTGGAGAGGAGAACCAGGCCTGTTGACACCTAATGCAGTACGAGAAAAAGGAGGAAATAAGAAAGGCAGGAACAACCATAGTGCTATGCAGGATCTCAACAGCTATGGCCTCTCACAGCCCCAGGGCAATCCCTTGACAGGAGTTGCTGCTCTCACTAGGTTTCCAAAGCTGCTCGCCGATATCTCGAGCCAGACATGCTGCACCCCTCATTATGGAGTGAAGCAGCCTCTTAGAATCACAGAATCATAGAATCATTATGGTTGGAAAAGACCACAAAGATCATCAAGTCCAACCCTATACCCGATGCCACCATGCCCACTAAACCCCCTAAACCATGTCTCGAAGCGCCACATCTAAACGTTTTTTGAACACCTCCAGGGATGGTGAGTCCACCACCTACCTGGGGAGGCCATTTCAATGTTTAACAACTTGTGCAGTGAAGAAGTTCTTTCTAATATCCAACCTGAACCTCCCCTGGTGCAACTTCAGCCCGTTTCCTCTCATCCTGTAGCTAGTTACAGAGGAGAAGAGACCAACTCCCACCTTGCTATAACCTCCTTTCAGGTAGTTGTAGAGGGCGATAAGGTCTCTCCTCAGCCTCCTTTTCTCCAGATTAAACAAACCCGGGTCCCTCAGCCGTTCTCCATCAGACCTGTGCTCTAGACCCTTCACCACCTTCGTT
>NW_009615537.1:0-12114 GCF_000690535.1 Cariama cristata
TAGCTTTAATATTATTTATACTCTTTTCAATGTTATTGAAAGTTTGTTTTAAGTTCCACCCCGCCAGTCTCTCTCCCTTTTCTCCTCTCCTTCCCCCTCTGGGAAGGGACGGGGTTAACAGAGAGCATCTGCCGCCCGCTGTAAGCGCCGGCCCGGCCTTAAACGGTGACAAAGCTGAATTTTGGGCGGCAGCTGCTGAAACAAAGAGCAGAAATTGGTTTTGGGAAAAAAAAAAAAATGTTGGTACTTCCAACAGCAGTTTTCTAACCACCTTGTCTGCTGTGTGTGTCTTGATTCACCAGCTCAGTCCTCTTTAATAAAAGACAGTGAAGCAAGGAAAAAAATCAACAAAATGTATCAGTACAGATTATAATTTTGATCGCCTGTTTAAAAAAAAAAAAAAAGAAAATTCACACTGCTTATTGTATAGACCACATACTCTGTTAGCACTCTTAGATCTTCAGAGAAGTTTGCATCCAAGAAAGATGTTAGTTTAGTCATAATTCAATCTGGATTATGTAAATATTTTAAAATAATCATGTGTACTGATTCCACCTGCACTATATGTTTTAAAGCACTATTTACTGCAAGTCTGTTTTTCAACTCTTTGAATATTGAATTAATTTATTTTCTTTTTTTTTTGACAAGTGTATATTATTCATTTATATGTACTGTAACTGTGTGTGAGGGTAATGGACTTTCTAATGTACTATACAATTCAGTCTCTAAGAAAAATGTACTTGCCTCAAAAAGACCTGGTATTCCTCATTTTATGTTTTTGTTTTCCTGATGCTAAAAACAAAACAGCAGATCTTATCTAACCAACATCATAACAAATATCAATATTCTGATAACTGGTTGCATCTTTTACGAATCCCATAGTGTGACTCTGCTTATGTTATGTTAAGAAGAGCCCTGTCTTAGTAGCAGGCATTCAAAACTGTGGAAAAAATTATTAATGACCTCATTAGATCCATATTTAATTTAATACTAGTATCCCTTGGAGAAACTGTCTTACACACCGACATGCACAGAAGTCAAAGCAGATGCAGAGGAGCAAGCGTGGTCTTTCTACCAACGCTGTGATGAATCTGAAGAAATTTTACTACAATTTTGAGCTATGTACTCCTGTTGTCAAAACTAAATCAGTAGTCATCTTCTCAGACCAACATATGTAAAAGTATGAAAGATACACAGAGCTTCAGAAAGTTCATTTCCACCCTCTACTGTGCAGGGAAGAAAGGAAAAAGGTCCACTTCACCCCCTCCCACCCTCACCAACAGAGTAGCTCCAGAAGCTCTGCATGAAATGTTTCTGCTCCAGGGAAAACAATCTGGCCTCATCGTGCCTAGTTGGCTAATGTTGTAATAACTTCCTTTTCTTTGAGGCAATTTCCGTAATTCAGCTATCAGTTATTGAAAGAAAGAAACACACTTTATGCTACTGTATAAAACACTGCATGTTTACTAATCAAACTGAATTCTTTGAAATGAGCCCTTTCATACATTTACATTTCCCTGTAGTGTCACACTACAGTAGCACTGGAATCCCTGTAATTGCAGAAAACCATTTGATTTCAGCTTCTTTTGCTCAAACAGAAGTAAAAATATGTTATTAATGGTAAGCTTTGCTATGATTAAATGCATTTCAGAAGCTGGATATCTTGATGTGATCTTGAAAGGTTAAATCATCTCCCTTGGAGTACTCTAATTTTCATATAAATTACATTACTGAGGACATAAACTCTATCTTCATAGATTTTGGAGACTCCATTAGCTGAATTAGTTGACAATTTAGTAGTATCTCAAAGTAGCTCAATGAATCTATGAATGTCAGTATTTCTTAAGATAAGTGCTGGCTGAATTTCCATGTTAGCAGAGAACAACAGACGATAATGTCATTTTGGATAAACATATCTTTACTAAGGCTAATGAGTACAAATATGCGTAGTAAAAATCATGGATCACCATAGATCAGCATGATAAGATTTGTTATAACTGAATGAATATCTGTTGCTTAGTTGGGTGTTTTACATGGACGGTAGAAGCAGAAACACATTCAGATTTGGTTATGCTGTGATTAATGAAAAGCCTGTGTTTGCACAAAGTTTGCAACAGAATTTGTAACCAATACAATTCACAAAGTGTCCTGCAGATTCCTTGACTACAAATATACATTTCAGATCTTTAAAAACATACCCTTCCTTGTTTTGTAATGTGCTATTTCTTAATGGTCTCAAATAGGGATATTTGACCTGACCATGCTAAGCAGTACACATACTAAAAATAAAAAGATTTTTCCCACTCCAGAGAATTTCTGATTTAAGTTCATACACTAGAACCAGTTAAAAACAGCAGAGGAAACAATCTGCATTTTGAAATAAAATACAGATTTGTTGTTACCAGAATCGGGTCATCTGCTAGGCTAAACAAGCCAAAGCTATTCACAGAGTTCCTATAATAGTCAAATGTTTATGAATCATAATTGACATAAAGTATATGCCTGATTTATTTTATTAAAAACAAAGGAAATTCTTTACAGACCTTCAATCATACTACAACCTTTCTCTTTCAAGAGCATTGGTTATACAGATCCTTGTGCCTTGATGTACCAGGACATGTCCTCTTGCGAAGAGAGAAACAGAGACTATTTGTGTGCTCAGTGAGGTCAAGTAAATTCTGATACAGTGAGCTTGTCTGCAGATTGTGTTTGGTATGATTCTTGATAATGTATGAAGTTATGTGTTCTGAGCAGAACCTACTTTGAAGAATAAGCACACAACAGTGATTACTGTGGGCACTTGTTATGCATTATTACTGACTTATCTCATGCTACCAAATTGGAACAGATTCTCCAGAATGAAAATCCACATCCAAAATATACGTTATTATTAATCACTGCTGGTTTTAATCAGATACATCTTACAAGATCAAACACTCCGTTTCTGGAACCTGAAAACAGCCACAAACTGTTCCAAAGCCATTCCCGCTGCCGTGCACAAGTACACAAAAATTTACAGACTTCAAAGGCTTTTTGTGAAAGGTAACTCTGAAATTGTCAATTAACCCAGGAATAAATGTACTATTTTTGCTATTGTAAATCCAATGAGATATTTATCTATTCTTTAATAGTATAGTTTATTTCAGTTTTATATATTCGTACATTAATTCCAAAGTAGCTTATTAGACTGCATGATGTAACATCTGGGGACAGGGAAATATGATCCAACAAGTCTATTCTTCAGTTTCAGGTTAACAAAACTGTGGGACATGGATAAGTATTTGCTGTATTGATAAGAATGTGAGGTATCTGTGCTTTTTTTATGGCACCTATCACAATAACATCCAGGAGTTTTCAGGTAATTCCATTTCGAAGATTGAATAGCTCATATTGCCATACATACTTTAATATGCAGGCTTAGGATGGACTCAAACTTTGCTAAATACAACCTCAGTAAAATAAGGGTTCTGTTTCGGGGACTGTGAAATCCATCTATCTGTATTTAACTTCCTAAGCTTCTTTCATAATCAAAACATCCAAAAGTTCATCTAGTCTTTTAAACTTAGGTAAGAGTATAAGGATCAGATCTGTTAGATATCTCCACATCTCCAGTGACTCCAAATCCAGTCAGACTCTTCTGGTTAGACTGTGAAGACCATACTGCAAAAGACTGGTGTGATGCTGTTCATGTTCAACTATAGGTGGTGACAGTCTTGAGTCTTAAATTCTATTCACCTTAACAAGATTCAACCTTCATCCCACTAACGCATTGTAACCACAAAGTATTCTTGGTCAGCAATTCCTTCATCATTTTGAATTGAGGACAGAAGATTTTGAGAAACTAACTTTAGCCTAGTAATTAAATAATTTGTTTTAAACTAGAGAGTAGTTCTAGAGTTTTCTAACTAGAACTATTTCTTTGTTTATCCAATCAAAGGCTAAGTAAAATGCATACAGATTCACAAGAGCTGGGATGAGAAACCTCTGCTAAACTTTATAGCTGAATGCCCATTATACTAGGACATATTTGGGCTTAGTCAATTCTTCAGTTAAGTGAGGAAATAACTAATGGATGTAGGTACAAGGGAGATCTGAAAAACGGATGGACTAGGTTGCTGAGTTGAAGACAGGCTTTAGAAAACAAAGAGCTAACTGAAGTCAGACTGTCTCTCACCTCAGATCACAGAAGAAGATGCTTTCCAGAATTACCACAGCATTGATGTCCTCTGCTTTAAAAATAAACATCTTGCCTTCACCCCTACCTCATCATTCATGTTTGAAAAATATCTTCTCCTTAGCATGACATTTATCAATCTGATCTTCTGTATTTCACTGATGTTGCATGTTGGAGGTTTATTTTTACAGCAAAAATAATTGAGGCCGTCCATCCTTTTTCTTTAATGTTTATCACCAAAACTTGTACCTATTGCTTCAGTCATTTAAGTTCACAAAATGGCTAATCAACATTTTTATATTCCTTTGACATGCAAAATTCGACCCTGTGGGGTTTTATTGCTGTCTTTTCTTCTACAATAAGGATGTATTATAGCTTGGGCCAAATGGTCCTTAGGTGAAGAAGCAAAACAAATTATTTTATCTTGTTATTCAAACTGCAAAGTTGTGGAAAACCTTGTATATTTTTTTTAATTAATACAGGATCACTCAAAAAATGGTCAAATTATAATTTTGCTGAGATGCAAGGTTTTTTCCTCATTGTTGTGCACAAAATTTAGGTATAGACAAAGTCCTGCTTAAAAAAACAACTCTCCTTTCTCCCCTCCCTTCAAATTTTTTAGTAAATGTTGCTGTATTGCTTTCAAAGATGCTCACAGGATTTTGGCATAGCATGAAGATGATCTATAGCCATTCAGAATAATCTCTTCCAGACTTAGTCAAGCGTTAATGTAAATAAAAATTAACATGATTAATATTCCTTGTAATATTGACATATTGTCAGAACTTCTCTTTTCTGGATCAGACAACTAATCAATGTTCTTACTGAGAAGCAAATAAAAAACTTTTGAAAAATATTACTCAATAGTGATTTCAGGTATGTTTCTGATTAAAAGATTGGAGACTGACAGATTCATAAAACTAATAATTTCTCTAATTTTTAAAAATTTTTCAGGGCAGCTAGTTAAAATAATTTGTCAAAATTTGCACAGCAAAGAAATAAACTGATCTTTTTTTTCTGCAAAAACTTCACAAGTTGAAGTGTTTACTGAAATACTTAAATCAACAGAAAACGACAGCAGTATATTCACACCATATCCATTACATGATTGTTGCGGAAGATTATATGTTTTTCTTTTTGATTCAAAAGTCAGAGGGTCGTTGAATTATTGCAGGAAGAGTTCTGTATGGCATTTCAGAGACTCCATAGCAACTGTATTCAATTCTTGGCACCTGCGCCACATGGAACCCTTCAGAGATCTACTTTGGGTTCAAGGAAGGTGTCATATGAAGTCATGGTGTCATGCAGAGATTGTAAAAGGAAAATATGTCCATTATAAAAAAAAGAATAGTGCATATAAAAGTATCTTGCAAGCCTAGCCACATTATTTTCCCCAAACTGCAAGCATCAAATAAACTTATTTGGTAATGTGTTATTAGAAAAGAAGTCACACGAACTCTTGTACCCAACAGCATTTCCAAGAGATACTTTATTACTACTTTGTCAAAACTTACAAATTTTGTACTGTTTTCCTCTAAGAAACAACAAGAAGTAATCCTATCGACATGTTTCTTGTGGAACTTTGACACTATGGTAACAATTTTATAAATACAGTATAATTTTCCGTACTAGCACTGCCTGCAGCCACCAATTTTTACAAGTATAGCAAGCATTATTATTTACAATATTTTACAGTAGCATGTATGCTTAAGGGCAACCTGGAGATAATTTTACACAAATTACTTCAGCCTCTGCTTCCTTTCTTTCTCATTTTTAAAAAGGGCTCTAACATTTCCTTTGCTCATTACATGATGATCTTTCCTGTTTTTAACTTCTGCTTTATGTGGAATGATAAATTTTCCCAGATAATCATTGGAGCAGAAAGAAAATGATTACTTAAAAATGTAATGAAAAAAATTTGTCTAAGCAAATGACTTTCTCTTGTTACTGTTCAAATTTCTGCATCTCACCTGCATTGTAGTTTCATTAGTTTTCTAGTTATCAACTTTTAGATTATGTAAAATATAAAAATTAAGCAGGAATTATAACAAAAATCACACATTTCAGGTCAATTTTCTCGTAACAAAAAGATCAACAGAAAGAAAAAAATCCATTTCTTACCATTGGAAGACTTGAATAAGGCCATAACAAGTTCTTAACCATATCAAGCACTGTTGTCATTGCTTTTATAGTTACTTTTATAATTATTTTTAATGTTATCAAGAGTCCTAGCCATGCACGAATCCAGAATGGCAGCCTCCTGGACCACAAGATGTACAAAAAGAAGTCTATATAGCCTATGGTTAGGGGATATAGGACACATCAAGTGTCTCAAATTTGTATCACACACCTAAAAAGAGGGTGAACTGTAAATATAATTCACAAATAAAGGCAAAACCTCAGATTCTTCATTATGTGATGTGGATAGGCTGAGTGAGTAGGGAAACACAGCAATGCTGGTCTCTGCATTTCTTGTTTACTCATTTTGTCAATAGCTATGAAATTGACTCCTCCAGCAGCCCCTGAACCAGTTTGTTCAGTATTCAGATGAATGACATAGCCCCCAAAGCAGTACCTATATTTCAGCAAACTCCATGTAGCTCATGAGGAATGTCTTGGTTATACCAGTGTTAAGTCCCATGAAAATATTGAAAAAAAAAAATCTATTTTGACAGAAAGAAATTACAGGTGTTCATTTATTCAATGTGTATTTCTGGTAGTGCCCTAAAAATAGGAGGCACTTCCTGAAAGAAAATGAAGTTCAGTTCACAGGTTAATGAGTACCAATGTTACTAGTTTTAATATAAATAATTTTGTTTCTCAAGTTCTCTGCGATGCTGTAGCACCTTTTTCCTCTCCTAAAAAGTGAATGATTAATTTCTTAAGTAAATACAGACTTCAGCTAAGCTTCACTGACAACATACTACCATAAGCTCTGAAGATACAAAACCATTCTGTAAGAAAATGGGTGAATATTACCAACATCTTATTCTTTTACTGTGCTTTTTGTGATTTCCTTTCTTCTTGATGTGCACACTACTCAGTTATTTTCAGTGCCCAGTATAGATTTTGGAAACATAAAGTAAACCTTATTAATTAGTTAGTTAATGTATTTTTAATAATGCTTTGTGTTGAAAACATCTACCATTTTAGAAATGGATTCTTAATTGAGTATCTTTATTTAATAGTTTTCTTTTACCAATGTGTGAAAGAATCAGACTAACCATACATGAAGAAATAAACTATGTTCTATTACCACTCATTTGGAGCCACACAGCACTCCAGTATATGCATAAAAAGTATTTCCAAAATCTGTTTTTCAAAGATTTTTGATCTTTACAAAATCTGATGCTATGTCAAATTCTGTCACTCCTGAAATTTTCTTTTCTTGCTATGACAGATCTTACCTGCTGATCCAGGTACTGGATAATAATCAGGGAATCTGAGAGAAGGAACTGCAGAAAGGCTGTTTCCAAAGAAAGGTGATGCTTGCAACTTCTTGGTTTAATTCAATTGGTTAGAGTTAGAGCTCTTACTAAACAGTACTACAACCAAACTCATATACCACCAACTAGTGATGCATTTATAAAATGGGAAAGTTTGGCATTATGACAATGTTTAACATTCAGAAATAGAAATATTTACTTATGTAAAGGCTATAATTCTCACTACCTCTATATCTTGTCTAGGTTATTCCATACACAAAAGAAAATGTTCTGCTGAATTCCAATTGTTTTTCTTCTCTATCACCTCTCTTTGAGTGCAATTCATGTACTTTTCACTTCTGATGTTATAAAGCGCTGAAAGGCTCCTCCAAATCAAAGTATTTTAAGTAATAAGCAATATATCTTTACAACAAGGTTCACATATGAATGAGTGTCAACCAAGTAGCAGAAATATACAGTCTGTGATAAAATATCTGAAGGTAAAGAACGAGTCTCAATTTGTTTCAAAGTTCTGATTAGGGATAAATAATTGAAACATTTGTGCCTTCACCGATTATAGCAGGAGATCCATTAACAGAATTACCAAACAGAGGCAGACATGAATAGGATTGTCACAGAAAACATTAACATTCTCATTGACAAAGTCTCTTATCTGGAAATTTATCTTGTACATACTTCATAAATAATGCATAATCCATGTGTCAAACTTATTCTCACATTCTTATATACTTTGCAAAGCAAAACACTGTCAAGTAGTTCCACAGTAGGAATTAAGATTTTTACTGTTTTGAAAACCAAAATACAGATTTCTTAATCATTGCTTAGTTTCTTTCAGACCTTGGATGTCTCAAATGCGTAGTTATCTAAATTTCTAACATTTTTTCCCAGAAATTCCTTTATTGCACATCCACAAATGCCTCAGACTTGACTATACTGAGCCTAATTAATTCCAAGTCTTCTTGTCAGGTGTCTCAAACGTGCAGTTGCTTCACCCCTCTCGTTGAATACATCCATGTCAGAAAAAGTTGTGATATTCCACTCCAATAAGAATGGAGAGATGAGGGTCTGGGATGCTGGGGGCAAAGGGGTAGGGTGTGGGTGGGATGATGCCAGCTGATGAGAGAATGTGCAGGGGAAAGGGATCACGGAGGAACAAAGGGGCTGGTCACATGAAAAATGTGGACTGTCATTATGCCTGTCTGACCGAGCCCTGCACCTGATCACTGCAAGTCTGACCTATCATCTCATTAAATCTTTTCTTAGCTGTCTCTCTGTGTAATCTCACCCTCTGTCCAAATGTGTGAGTGCACGTGTCTTTTTGCTAGCAAGCACCATACTGGACCAGGCAGGTAGTAGGAGACTCACAATGAGAACAAGAGGGCCTGGGATTGGAGCAGTGGTATTGGAGAGTTGTGTATGTGCCTGCACTAGTGACCTTCTGTCTCCGTCAGCCCAAGAGGAGGAGGGGACTTCGCTGCCTGTGCTTGTGTTTTATGTAAGTCCTGTACATAGGTGCTGTTGAAGGCAGCACCTTCTCTGGTGGCAGTCTGTGTGACCAGGCATGTCAGTGTCCTCTGTGTGTGTGTGCGTGTCTCTGGGACCCAAGCTCAGCTTCACTACTGGTTGACCCTGCAAAGGGGAAAGCAGCAGCTGCACCCCTCAGCCTGGGTCCCCAGGCACCAGGCTGGGCTCCAGCAGCTGTGCAGGAGTGTCCTGGGCTGGGGCTGTTAGAAGAGACAGCTGTTCCTAACATTGTAGAGCAGAAATTGCTCTGGCTGTTCAGACTTCATGATTTTTTAGGGTCCTACTCTTAGGTGCCTAAATTTTCCCATACAAAGGAAATCTGTGTGTTGGTAGGTTCCCTGGGCAATTAGCCATCAAAATGTCACACATAGATCAATATTTGGGGAATTGCTTTTCTTTGAATTCTGAAAAAAGTGTTAGTTTTCAGTTTCATGCTTTTTTCGTGTAAATGAGATGTTTCTTCAAACCTAAGAGGCTGTTCTTGCATGTTCTTGGCTCCTTTCTGATACTATGCCAGTCTTTGAAAAATAATAGCATTTGTACGAAGAAGGCTCACCTGAAACTTGACTTGACTTGAAATGGATTCAGATAACTTACAGAGTTTGAAGTTTATGTGATGATGCGTTTCTTATAACGTGAGAAATTGAACTAAATGAGGAAAAGTGACTAAATTATTACTGTTTATCTAAGAGAGAAGTTTCATGTAGGCCTTTTATTCCTTTTCACGCTCTAAGCATTAAAATGTCACTCAATTTATTTAATGTATTTTTCTAATTAAAATGAACTTACTAAGTTTGGATTTAAATAATATGAAATTCAAGTTCATTCAAAAAGGAAAACATGCCTTTTATTGATATTATGCTTTCTGTAAAATTACAGATTCTGATGATTCATAATCCTTTTACAAAGCTAAATGACATTTTGTGCATCTTGGATGCTGTTATCTTTGGGAAGATAACATGAGACTGTGCGAAAAATTCATGTGCAGAATATTTAGCTCAGTACAGTGCAGATCAACTCTGTGCTTCCTCATGATGTGCTGCCTCTTTTATATCAAGAATAATAGTAGAAAAAAATTCAACATGAAAATAAAAGAATATGAAAGGGAAATGTGGTTTTGTAGTTACGATAAAGAGAGGGAACCAAGACAAAAATTCTAATTTTCAGGTATTAAATAGGTGAGAGACATTAGTTTGGTAATGATCTATATACAACCTGACAGTAAAAAGTAGACATGAAGTGAAAATTCTAAAAAGATATAAAATACCCATAGAGTAAAAACTGTTACAACTATTTAGGTTTTGGTACAAAATGAGCAAAGTCTAAAGGTAGAAGGTGAAGACCGATAGCTGAAGATGAGGAGTTCTTCAGAAAAATAGCTATTGTACCCTGAGGCTTAAAACAAGTTCTTATCCCTGCAGGCTACACTACTACTGAAGGCATCTCCAGATAAATTATGTTGATATGTAAATTTTATCAACTTCTTGTCCAGGACACCAAACCCAGCTGGACTCTGTGTGTATGTGTGTGTGTTTGTGTGGGAGAGAGGGAAAAAAGAGAGAGAGAGAAAGAGACAGTTTATATTATATATAAAGGCAAAATGCAAAATATTAATACAATAGTGTATTGAAACAAAAGCTGTACATTGCAGTGTATGGGAAACAACAATAAAAATTAATTTTAAAAAAGGCGAAGAATTTGAACTACTTATGGTTCTGGCAGATTTTGTACCAACCTTGCTTAGATCTGAAATTTGAATCTGTTTAGAGCTGAAATCACATTTTAGTTTTTGCAAGCCACTTCTCTTACCACCTAAATTCATTTCAACATTTAACTGCAAATTTTATTGCCATTCCACTAACTAAATAACATATTTTTATTGATTGTAATCTAGACCTTTCTGAGGTCAGCTTGTATTTATTGAAGAGCAGCCTTAAAAAAGCTTTTGCAGCCTACAGGTTGAAGAATATATAAATTTATATGCTCTGTTTCTAGTGACATAAAAAAGACTTCATGTGTAATTGCAAGATTAACTGGAATATTGTGTGCAACAATAAGAAATTATATAGTATCATTATCATTGAACTATTCTTCAAAAGTAATTTTAATTAAATTTTGTGATGAGTTAGCATAAAATCAACATAAAATAAATAGAAGATAGAGTGTGTGAGTTTTCAATGTAAAATGCTGAGGTGCTGTATGTACGTATAAGGATACTTCCAGGAGTATATTATGCGTATTTTAATATTTCAAACATTCATAGAGTATCATACTCATACTTAAAGCTGAATCAGAGGAGACAAATTCTATATGTATGTTGTATTTCTTTAGCAAAGTTATAAACTGAGGCCTTTTCCAAAACGTTGCACTGAGCTATTTGTAAACACTGTATGCTCATTTACTGTGTGACTTGAAGCTTTGTTATTAAAGTAGAGTAGTATTTCTTAGCTCTCTCACAAACTCATGTGAAAAATGTTAGGAGAATAGTAAGGTTGCAAAATCAAGAATACCAGAAAAAAGAAATTTAAACAATTAAGCTACTTCTTGAGATGTGAAATATATTGAACTGTTCATACTGATCTTCATATGAAGACAGTGACAAACTTGAGTCCACACCCTGCTCAAGGTCTCCAGTAGAGTTAGTTGTGGAATTTGTTAGTCTTTTTGTGTTTTATGTTTTAACCATAAGTGACAGTGCACTTGAGGAGCAGGATCGATAAAATATATTTTATATACTTGTATCATTTAAGTTGTGTCAGTATGCAGTATACTGACGTAGAAAAGGATGAAGTTAAGAATCACAGAATCATAGAATCATAGAATCGTTGTGGTTGGAAGAGACCTCAAAGTTCATCAAGTCCAACCTTCTACCCAATGCCACTATGCCTACTAAACCCACTAAACCATGTCTTGAAGCGCCACATCTAAGCATTTTTTGAGTACCTCCAGGGATGGCGAGTCCACCATCTC